>NC_137047.1:28174012-28234012 GCF_032717465.1 Coenobita brevimanus | reverse complement strand
AAACACCTCAATTAAGTCTCCCCTTACTCTACGCCTCTCTAGCGAATGCAGACTTAGTCTTTTCAGTCTGTCTTCATATGACAGGTTCCGGACGTCATGTATCATTTTGTCATTCTTCTATGTACATTTTCTAACGAATTAATATCCATTCTATAGTAAGGACACCAAAATTGTACTGCGTAGTCTAAATGTGGCCTTACTAATATTAAAGTTTCAGTATTACTTTAGATGATCTATTGCTCACGCTTCTCGAAATAAATCCTAGGACCCTATTTGCTTTATTTCTCGCATGAATACACTGTTGCCTTGGTTTAAGGTCGTTACTAATCATAACTTCTAGATCTCTCTCGCATTCCGATTTGCTAATTTCTTTGTTATCTAAGCTGTATTTAGTATCTCCAATGGTCTTACCTACGTTAAGTACTTTACATTTTTCAACGTTAAATTCCATTTGCCAAGTTTTAGACTATTTGGACAATGTATCGAGGTCTTTTTGTAAGTTATGGCAATCGTCAGTCGAGTTAATGATACGCCCTATTTTTGTATCGTCGGCAAATTTGCTGATGCTGCTATTGACTCCTAAGTCTAGATCATTTATATATATGATAAATAATAAGGGACCGAGTACTGAACCCTGTGGTACACCGCTAGTTACTAATCCCCAGTCCGACTTAGTTCCATTTATGAATACTCTCTGCTTTCGTCCTTTCAGCCAGGATTCTATCCATTTTAAGATATCGCCGTCTATACCGTGTGCTCGAACCTTTCTAACTAACCTTTCGTGTGGGACCCTATCAAAAGCTTTACTAAACTCCAGATAAATAACATCGTTAGCTTTATCGCTATCTACTGCCTCATAGACCTCCGAGTAGAATGACAACAAGTTTGTGAGGCAGGATCGTCCTTGCCTGAATCCGTGCTGACTTTCGTTTATAAGATTAAATCTTTCAAAGTGTTCTCTAATCTTATTTGCCAAAATTGACTCTAACATTTTTCCTACTATTGACGTTAGACTTATCGGACGATAATTCGACGCAGCTGATTTATCACCCTTTTTAAAGATGGCCACTACGTTTGCGGTCTTCCACGCCTCTGGAACTTCTCCTGAACTTAAAGATTTTTCCTACTATTGACGTTAGACTTATCGGACGATAATTCGACGCAGCTGATTTATCACCCTTTTTAAAGATGGCCACTACGTTTGCGGTCTTCCACGCCTCTGGAACTTCTCCTGAACTTAAAGAGTCATTAAATAACGTTAGAAGTGGCTGACATAATTCTTCTTTGGTTTCTTTTATAATTTTTGCATATATATCGTCCGGACCTGGCGATTTTTGAGGTTTTAACTTATTAATTTCTTTCAGTACGTCCTCCTTACTAATGGTTATTTTACTAAGAATATTTTCCGTATTCTCATGGTAAATATTTGCTGCTTGAGGGACCAGGTCTAGATTTTCCTTGGTGAATACTGATATGAAATAATTATTTAGGATGGAGCACATTTCTTTATCTTCACTGGTAATGTCACCTGATTCTGTTCTGAGTGGTCCTATCCTATCTTTATTTTTCGTACGTTACATTTGATAAAAACCCTTGGGGTTTTCTTTTGATTCACTTGCAACCTTAATTTCATAACTTCTCTTTGCTTTTCTTATCTCCCTCTTTACTTCTCTATTTAAAATCGTGTATCGGTTACGTAAGTGTTCCTCTCCACGTTTTATTTTTCTATATATTCCTTTCCTTTGGCCTATGAGAGATTTTAATCTGTTGTTTAACCATCTTGGTTATGAATTATTCGTTCTAAACGGTTTTGAAGGAATATATCCATCTTGGCCTCCGTGTATTATATTTATTAACTCGTTATACTTCTCAGTGGTCGAACGTCTGTTTGGTACTGGAGCTGAGTTAATTCCCATCACCTGGACTACATTCCTATCTACCACCTCCCCCCTCACAGACACCTGACGGACATTCCCACGTGTTTCCTGCGCCTGACCTATGACCTGGGGTTCCCTACTGACCTGGCATTCCCTCAAATAGCTACACTCCCTGTGGAATACCGTTCGAAAATAAGCTCTTAAGCCATCGAAATCTCCTAGACGAAAATTAGGAACGGTGGAGGTATTTTCAGTGGAACAGACATCCCAAATAAATTTGAACTTAATTTCTTCATGATTGCTATTACCAAGTCGTCCACCAACCTCTATATCGCTAATGATATTTTCTTTATTAGCTAAAACCAAATCTAGTATATTATTACCTCTGGTGGGCTCCCTGATATACCGATAAAGGAAATTATCCTGTACTACCTCTAGAAATTCCTCTGATTCTGCATCTCCTGTCTGATTTCTCCAATCTATCCTTGGCAGATTAAGGTCCCCTACAATTATTACTAAGCTGGACTGTGATGCTTTCCTAATTTCCTCCCGAAGGTATTTACTATCAGCTCTGCTTAATTTAGGAGATCTGTAAATTGCTCCTAAGACAAATTTCTCCCTATTGTTACTAATTTCAACCCAAACACTTTCTGTGTCCCTATTTACTTTAATGTCTGCTTTATTGTAACAGTTTAATGAATCCTTTACATAAATAGCTACCCCTCCCCCCTTTCTTCCCTGACGGTTTGACACAAAAATATTATAGCCTTTTATCTGATATTCTGCTAAAAATTCTCGAGTGTCTGTATTCATCCAAGTTTCACTAATAACGGCAATGTCTATTTTCTCTGTACAAATTAAAGCCCTCAGTTCATCCATTTTATTACGTAAACTCCGGCTGTTTGTGTAGTACACTTTCAGATTATTACTAGTAGTTATGCCTCTACCTTGGCATTTACTGTTATTTATTTTATTACTAACTGGGAAACTCTTTACTTTACTAATATAACAATTTTTTGTACTATCGCTTATCGCCCTTCTATCATCGCTTGTTCTATCATCTATCATCGCCTGCTCAATTTGAGGTGCCTGAATGGATGTATCTACACTATTGGTTGAACTTTTGTTCTTAATTTTGCAAGTATTGATGCATTTATCCAAACATGGTAATAATGATTTCTGAGTGTAGTTGCTGCAACTTCCTGTACACCTACTTCTCAATCTTGAAAAAATCCCTCCAACTCCCTATCTATCATTCCAGCTAAAACAGTAACTCCCTGCCTGCTAAGATGAGTCCCATCCCAACTATACAAGGCACTCTGTCCATAAAACCGGTCCCAGCTGTCTATGAAAGGTATTGCATTATCTTTGCAATACCTTTCAAGGCGGCAATTAAATCCTATTGCCCTGCTCAACCATTCCCTTCCAACCCGCCACCTTGGTAAAACACCAAGCACTACAGGGGTTCCTCCCCTCTCCCTAACCTTGTCTAACATCAACTTATACCTTTTCCACAGTACCTCACTCTTACGGCTACTAATATCATTGCCTCCTACACTGAGGCACACAGTGGGTTTGTCACCACTTTCCTTTACGATTTTTGAAATTTTTTCTACCACATTAGCCACCCTGGCCCCTGGAAGACACACATGTTTAGCGAGTGGAGTATACATGGCCCTGTTCAGATATCTCACCTGGGAGTCTCCAACAACAGCAACATTTTTCTTACCTTTCTTGTTCTGTTTATACTTACCTGTACTGGAAGTTCTCTCATCGTCCTTCTCCTCTACTTCCCTCTCTGCCTTCCCTTCACATTCGTCCCGTAGTGCGTCGAATGCACTAGTCGTCTTAACTTCCGTTTGCTTTTTAAGAGTGAACTTCGTTGCACCCTTGTTAACTAGTGTCCAACCTTCAGCCTTTTTCTCTTTCTCCTCCAACATCTCCTCCAACAATTCCCTCATTTGTGCCTTCTCCTGCCTGAGAATTTGTACCTCCCGCTTCAGTTCGAGAAGTTCCTCCTTTAATTCAAGGTAGTCCTTTTCAATATCTGCAGTGGGGACACAGCTCTCTGCCGAGGAAGCCATTACGCACAAATTCGCACAAGGTAGCACACACTATCACGGGTCACTACGGGTCACCACAACACATACTCTCACGGATCACTAGCAAAGCACTATCGCTGATCACTACAACACACTAACACAGCCACTATCACAGATCACTAAAGCACACTAGCACAACACTACCACAGGTCTCTAGCACGTCTGAGCAGACTGACCTCACGAGAGCGACTGGACTGTGCGTGTGTGTGTGTGTGTGTGTGTGTGTGTGTGTGTGTGTGTGTGTGTGTGTGTGTGTGCAAATGTTGTGTATGTGGGCAAGACACTGGGTGAAGAGAGGGGATGGGGATGGATAGGAAGGCAGGAGGCATGATGTTTTGAGTTCAGGGGGGAAGCTATCCTATTGACAATATATTTGGCCACAGGATCCGATAGGTGATAAGATCCGCTGTTCTGGTCAATGGTATTGGAACATACTATAACAGCTTCCTCCAGACATTTGCGTCTTTTTAAGTCTACACACACACACACACACACACACACACACACACACACACACACACACACACACACACACCTGAGCTGGGATTGCCAATCACTTTCCCCATGTGACTATTTCCTTACCCGACATTCCTTCCCTCTCCCTAAGGACTTCCCACTTCACCTGTCCCTTGTTTCTCTCCGTCTTTGTGCCGTGATTTGTAATCCCTTTCCCCTGGACCTCACCTTCCTTACCCTACCTATTCCCCTTACCACCCCTAGCCAATACCTCACCCCTCACATCCCCACTGCCATTTGCTATATATACAGGAAATGTGGTGTATATTCAGCAATTGTATTCTGAGCCTGAGGAAGCCACGAGGCGAAACGTCAATACACACTCTGAGTCTTTGATTGTACTTGCCAGTTTTTCATGTTTTGCTGTTATCGAAATAAATATATATAAATTTTTAAAAGGATCCAGAGAGCTAAGGGGGGGGGCCCGGGCCCGGTGCCCCCCCCCCCGGGTGCGCCTCTGCCTGTAGGTGACTACACAGAGTGACAAGCCAAATGGTTTTCTGTACACCGGGAAACCATTTACTGCGCTGGGTGGTAACCATCTAACCAAATTTTGGCGCATGGTGGTTTAGTGGGTAATTATTGCGCTCCAATCGGATTGAGCCAGTGAAGGTTTATATCCAAGGGATGGTTGGGGTTGACTGCTCATGTAATGCCACTCAGGGATGAGTGATGCCGGTCACTCTCAGCTTAAATGTCGGGACCAACTGCCTAGCCCCGGGCTCCTACGCTCCTCATGGGACAATGTAGGACTGGATGATGGATGGATGGATGGACAAAATAGCCAAATCCAGTGAGTAGAAAATTCAGAAGACTCAAGTTCATGAACACGATAGCAAAGTATGTTGTTGCGTACATATACACTACACCCATCTTTGGCTTTGAAGAGAGTACAGAGAAAGTAGGAAGATACAGAGAAGGGTTTGTTGTCAGTCGCCTCAGACAACTGAGTCTCAGTAAGGAGGAGAAGTTGAGGTTTACAGTAAGAGGGGTGGTGTTCAACAGAGAGAAAGCTTGAGGAAAGGCCACAAATGTTGCAGTAATGAATATGGAGTGAGTCAGACAGTAGTTCCATGCATCTCGCTCAGCCGTCACCGGGAGATGGGTGGATGGTGGGAGGTTTTTATGGTCCCTCCCTCCCTTTGGGAACTCCGAGGATGGGTGCTGAGATTCTGAATTCAAAACAAGACGTATAATGTGCATGTAGTTGTTGACAGTTAGAGGAAACTGTGTAGGAGAGAATGCAGCCTACTCGCAATGTTGCTGACAAAGGTTCAGCAAAGGGGGATGAGAAATTGTCCCGCGGGTTAATGAAACAAGAGCTCCAGCTCTTCCTGCCATCAGCTTTGCCGAGTTATGCCGGACTGTCTGGGCTGTGATGGTGTGATGCATATGGTAAGTGTGTTGCCTGTGGAGGGTCATATTGCAGGGTAGGCGTAGAGGATTGTTTGAGTTATTTTGTGTTGATACTGAAACAAGGAAGCGTCTACTGAGGTGCTCAGCTTAGAGCACACTCTTGGAATTAGAGGTTTAAAAACTGACTTGGATAGTTTATGTGAGGTGGGGGGGAGGGGCGGAAAGAGGAAGATCGAGAATGAGAAGTGGAGATGAGTGGGGGCATGAGCTGGAGGAAGGGGGACTTGAATGGGAAGTACAGAATAACATAGATGTGATTCTTTCGCCGCCACCCATTCCAGGTATCTAGCTACACACAATGTGTGATAATCCTTTGAACACGAAAGGCCTTTTCGAAACTGAGAAGATTCGTCTGTAAACAGTAAGAACAGAATGGAACAAAACGTCATTGGACTGAGGAAGTTAATGTGGTGCTGCCATGCATTCATGAAGAGGGTGGTGCGAGTGGATAAGAAGTGAATGGATGAATACTGCCACGTGCCTATACACATTCAAACAGTGCCTGACGAATCCTGAGGGCCAACTGACCGGGAGGGTTGAGGAACACCGCCATCTATCACTGAAGAGTTGATCCACTCCTACTCAATGTTACGAAGTATATGCACTAGTATAGACATGAGAGGCATTTCCAGTATCGTGTGAGATGCATAGTGAAACGAAAGATTTCAGAGGGCACATACCTCCGCCAACGCCAATAAAATTCATCATTTATTCCTGCATCCAAATCCGGAGCCATTTCAAAATCTAACTGGCCGAATACTTTTACTATCTCACACACTTCATTAAGTCTATGGTCTTAGTCTGCCCTATTAAAGGCACTACAACAGCCAATACCTCAGCGCACAACAATAAAATTTATGATTTATTCCTGTAACCGGATCCGCATCAGCCTCAAAAGCAAATACACTCTCCCTTGACCCTGTCCATCTATCCATCAAATTCCAATGAAATCTCATTACAGCTTTTTTAGATATATTTTGCACCAACAAACAAACACAGGCGTATACATGATCTTCACCTTCGTTGGCGGGGGTAACCAGAAAGCACTCACAGAGCGCATATCTCCACCAACCCCGATAAAATAAATGATTTATTGTTGTAATTCCTCTTGCCTACCAGACGAATACATTTACGGCGTCACGTCGCCAGTTAATTCTAAGGTCTCTTTCTGCCCTTTTACACAAGCACAAAGAGTGCATACCTCCGCCAACGCCAGAAAATAATATAAATTATTCATGCATCCGTGTATGGATCCACCTCAGAGTCTACCCATCACATTCTTGATCCACTGTCCACCCATCCACCAGATTTCACTGAAAGCCGATAACAACTTTGAGATATATTGTACACAAGCTGAGAAGCAGACACAGGTGAATACATAATTTTCATGTAATTTCGTTGGCGGAGTTGATAAAATCAAGTGTATACCGACTCCCGCACGCGCACACGTGTACGCAGAGAGAAGATAACGTGCCAGTTTGTTCTGGTCTCCCTACTAACCAACTGTGTTAAGAATGTTGCAGTACTCTCAAATTTATAGTAAACTTGTGTAAAGTAGTACGTAACCCTTTCAGCCACAAACAAGGCTATCTCACGACAGAGCCCAAACAGTACAGGTATTAATGAACAGCAGAACGGTCACAAAGCCAACAGTACACAGAGCATATTATGATGCTCTGCTTTTAATGAAACTGGGTAGCAGGCTCAACAGGGAATATGAGGATCAAGCAATCTGTCATCAGTCAGTTGTTTCTGATTTTAAAAAAATAATAATAAATAAATAAAAGATGCTAACATGCAAACATACAAGTACAACGCAAAACAATAAAAAAAAAAAAAAAACGGAACTCATGACTACCAGTAAAATTGTCCCATCAAACTTCAGAAATATTAGATGTCGACCGGAGAGAGAGAGAGAGAGAGAGAGAGAGAGGGGGGAGGGTATTCCTTCTCATAGCCTTGAAAGTCATATTCTATACTACCACTGAAGGTGACCCCTGGGAGCTGATATGATTGTGTGGGAACAAGCGACAGGGAGTCAACATTTATCATTCCACCAAGGCTTCCATGCCACGCTGTTTACCTGAAGGAAATTGTGTGGCGTTAGCTGAAAAATACTACCACTGTCCCTACTACAAAAGGGTTCACACACACACACACACACACACACACACACACACACACGAGCATGATGAGTAAGTGATGCCTAGCGAGGTGAGGGTGTGAGGAGTGGAGGAGAGATAGAGGGAAGTGACGGAGAGTGAGAGGTGGAGGTGTGTGGGTGGGGGATGGTGTGCGAGTGAGGGGTGGTGTGCGAGTGAGGGGTGGTGTGCGAGTGAGGGATGGTGTGTGAGTGAGGGGTGGTGTGTGAGTGAGGGATGGTGTGCGAGTGAGGGGTGGTGTGCGAGTGAGGGGTGGTGTGTGAGTGAGGGGTAGTGTGTGAGTGAGGGATGGTGTGTGAGTGAGGGGTGGTGTGCGAGTGAGGGATGGTGTGCGAGTGAGGGGTGGTGTGCGAGTGAGGGGTGGTGTGTGAGTGAGGGGTGGTGTGTGAGTGAGGGGTGGTGTGTGAGTGAGGGATGGTGTGCGAGTGAGGGGTGGTGTGCGAGTGAGGGGTGGTGTGTGAGTGAGGGGTGGTGTGTGAGTGAGGGATGGTGTGAGTGAAGGATGGCGTGTGAGTGAAGGATGGCGTGTGAGTGAGGGGTGGTGTGTGAGTGAAGGATGGTGTGTGAGTGAAGGATGGCGTGTGAGTGAAGGATGGCGTGTGAGTGAAGGATGGCGTGTGAGTGAGGGGTGGTGTGTGAGTGAAGGATGGCGTGTGAGTGAGGGGTGGTGTGTGAGTGAGGGATGGTGTGTGAGTGAGGGATGGTGTGTGAGTGAAGGATGGCGTGTGAGTGAGGGGTGGTGTGTGAGTGAGGGGTGGTGTGTGAGTGAAGGATGGCGTGTGAGTGAGAGGTGGTGTGTGAGTGAAGGATGGCGTGTGAGTGAGGGGTGGTGTGTCAGTGAAGGATGGTGGGTAAGTGAGGGATGGTGTATGAGTGAGGGATGGTGTGTGAATGAGGGATGGTGTGTGAGTGAGGGATGGTGTGTGAGTGAGGGATGGTGCGTGAGTGAGGGATGGTGCGTGAGTGAGGGTGGTGCGTGAGTGAGGGATGGTGTGCGAGTGAGGGATGGTGTGTGAGTGAGGGATAGTGTGTGAGTGAGGGATGGTGTGTGAGTGAGGGATGGTGTGTGAGTGAAGGATGGCGCGTAAGTGAGGGATGGTGTGTGAATGAGGGATGGTGTGTGAGTGAAGGATGGCGCGTAAGTGAGGGATGGTGTGTGAATGAGGGATGGTGTATGGATGAGGGATGGTGTATGGATGAGGGATGGTGTGTGAGTGAGGTACGGTGTGTGAGTGATGAATGGCAGGTGAGTGAGGGGTAGTGTGTGGGTGCGGGGAGGTGTATGAGTGGTGGGTGGTGTGTGAGTAAGGGGTGGTGTGTGAGCGAGGGATGGTACGCAGGCGATAAGGGGGTTACGGGATAAGGCGAGAGTGATAGGTGAGTGGGATTGTGAGAGTGTTGAGGTGTAAACAGATTTTATTTATTTATTTATTTATTTTTGAAGAGGGAAAATTGAGTTTGAGAATTTAGGTAGATAAGAGGGGTCATGGAGTAACAGGGCGAGGGAGTAAATGGGTCAGGGATAAATAGGAGGGAGTAAATAGGTATGGGAATAACTAGGTGAGGAAGTAAATGGGTCAAGGGGTAAATCTGTGAGGTAATAAAGGTATGAGGGGGTTAAATGGGTGAGAGTTAATGGGATGAGGGACTCAGAAGGTGAGGGACTGACAGAATGAAGGTGTAACTAGACGAGAAAGCAAAAGGGTGAAGGGGTTGAAGGGGCGATGAGGATGGGATGAATCAGAGTCGGGAGGAAGCTGGGGAAACGAGACGGGAGAATAACGTGGTAAGTGGGTGAGGGGGAGATATGGAGAGGATAGTAAGGGCAAGATAGTATGGGTGTGTTACAGGCTTTTTCTTTTCTTTGTTTTTTTTTATGGAAAAAACCCATCCCTCATCTCTAAAGAATGTAACATTTATAAATATTTATACTTTATGAGATTATTCCAAACGGTAGAGAGAGAGAGAGAGAGAGAGAGTTGCTGAACAATATTGTGGGTCAAATATTTCTTTAATGAAACCCCTTTCTACAGTTCAGAATACGCTCCTGTACTTATTGATGAGGGTATGGCGCGATGAAGAGGAGAGGATGATGATGCATATGAAGAGGAGGGAAAATGGAGAGCGCACGATGGGGTGATAGCTAGTCCTGGGTGGGGTATCATGTGACTTATATCGAATGTGAAGCAGAACGCACTTGTCAAGGTTATTACATGGAAGGCGCAGCAAAATACCTGTCGTCTCTCATGCTTATCTCTCCAAGGACATAAAAAATAATTACAGCCATATGGTTAGGCGACAATACTGGGGTTCCACAAATGAAAGGAACGAAATGAGTTCTAAGGAAAAATAAACATTCACTTCGCGATTGCTATTTCGGACCGACTAAGCATATGGGTGTGTCTTCTGAGTCCGAAAAAATCGACACTGATAAAGCCATCACTGTCGATGGCTGTAAATTCCCTAGACCGATTTTCACACGGACAGAGAAGCAAGATAAGTGACAGGACTTTGATGCCGATAGTACGGGGGATAAACACGTCACGCATGAAGCAATACTTCAGACAGAAGGATAACAATAGGCCTATATTCAAATACACCTCACCAATATGTATGACAGTCTTGTGTACCTCGACTCTCAGCACAGATACAGCTCTAACCCAAGATGCAGTGCTTTCCCGTCAACAAGACAATTTCCACACTGTATATGTATGGAAACCCAGTATCTCCAACAATTTTTTGTACACCAAGATGACTTTCGGCTGCTCCTTAGTGCCCTGCATACACAGACTCCTTTTTCCTTTATTTGACGAATACACAAATCATCTTTTCCTCCAAAGTGGTTTATGACTAAGAACTCGGCTGGCAAGGTTATGACTAGGGTGGTACAGGTACAGTATTTTCTTAGCTCCTTCGATGTACCGGTATTTCTTATTCTCTTGCTACCAGACGAAATATTCCAATTAAGAAAGCATCCTATTAATGATGAACTTAATGAAGGCTACCGGTATATGTAACCCCTGTCATTCAAAAGGTCTCTCCTAGGCAGAGAAAAATCGATTGGGAACAGCAAGAAAGAAGTAATAATAGTGTCATCGGAGCGACGTAGTTATACAGCAGTAAGACAAGGGAACCACGGCAACCAAGGACACTAAAGTGTTGGCATTTCACACACAAAGTGTTGAGTAACATTTCAGACACACACACACACACACACACACACACACACACACACACACACACACACACACACACAAAGTGTTGAGTAACAATTCAGACACAAAGTGCTTAGTATCAATTCGGACACAAAGTGTTGAGTAACAATTCAGACACAAAGTCCTGAGTAACAATTCGGACACAAAATGCCGAGTAACTAATTCGGACACGATGTAGAAGAAAGTTGCACAGAAGTGTATTTAGCGTGTCAAGACCTCGGCCGAATGGTCTAAACCAAATGCTGTGTTGTGTGATCATGTGGGTTACCTTAAAAAAAATAATAATAATAATTATAGCGATGTGTATAGATTTTGCTCATTCGCTACAATAAACTAATGCTTACGAAAAGTCTTGCTGCAGAGAAGAGTGACAGAGGATGACCAATGATATACGGAAGAAAGTGGGTACAGAATACGAGAATTACCTTGTGGTGCCCCATAATGAACGGGATAGAGAAAAAGTTAATGCAGGCGAGAACAACTCTTTTTTTTTTTTTTTTTTTTTTTTTTTTTTTTTTGTCTATCAAATGAAAAACTGGCCATCTAATGTTATGCTGGTAATAGTATAGCCTAGTCTTCTTAAGTGGCTTTAGTGTGGAACAGTCGAAGGGCATGGCAAAGTGTAAAGCAATGGCGTCCACATAAACTTAAGCGTTCTTCAAGTTCTAGACGATGTCAGGAGTTGTCACCAATTGTTGAAGTTCTTACGAAAGTCTGGACCGAAATTTTTCTGTCAAAAAGGTCCAAGGATGTGTTCTAAAACGTTGGAGGGGATGAAAGTAATCAAAACAGATCTATGCTTAACGAAGAGAGTTCTTTTTCAGGACTAAATGATTCTTGTCGCATCTGCCCGCACCCAGTCACTGGGAGAATTCCGGTTTGTAAAGCCTGGGAAAATATAACCTACAGAACATTCAGCAGAGCCGGCACTGGCCTGTATTATTCTACTGGTTAGTGTAACTAGTCCTGTTGTTTTCTCAGCGTTCCATCCATCATCCCATCTTCCCATGCCACATCAGGAACGTAGGAGTCCGGGACCAGGCCACTGTCCCGCCATTTAAGGCGAGGGTAACCAGCCTCACTCTTCCCTGAGTGGCATCATGTGAGCAAACCACAACTTCCCTTTGGATGGAAACCCTTGTGGGCCATTTACTGTTGGGGCTCCTTAACTCAGTAGACTATCAGGCGCCTTTTGGTTATATGGTTACCACTCGGCGTAGTCAAAGGCTTCCTGAGTTACTATAAACTATCTGGCTTGTCACTCAGTGTAGGGTCACCTGAAGGCAGCATTACCTCAACTGAGTGGAGAGAGAGAGAGAGAGAGAGAGAGAGAGAGTACTTAGATATTTCACAGAAACACAAGGACTGCATACATCTGTGACATCTACTGTACTGTATACTTTCAGACGATATCCCTGAAACAACACCGATTCAGGAAGGTTAATAACGACTTGTACTCGCAATGCATCAAATGCACAGCAATGCATGTATTCAACGCCTCTGCCCACGACTGGGTGAATGTGCTGGTAACCCGAATTCTTGGTTATAATCACATCCACCTTTTTAGTCATTTCAGTATACAGGCGTAGTTAGAACAATTCAGGCCCATTTCTGTCAACTTAAGTCCTGTCAGCTCAAGTGTCGTCCATTTGAGTCAATGCAAGTTTATTAGGAATTGAACTGGGTCAGGGTCATTAATATTTAGTAAGCGCCTAACACATCTAAACCGGTCCAATCTGATCTAGTTAGGTTAGTTCAGAATCAATTTGAACCAGACAGGACAAAGGAAGACCACCCAGGCCAATTTAGATAGAACCAGGCCTTTTATATTCACTCCCACCCAGTCAGGCTGATTTAAGTTGGCTTCGGGTCATTAAGGAGTAATCAGGTCCAAACACGTTGACCAACACCACTTGAGATATATACAGGCGGCATCAAGAGTCCGTCGCCTCCTCTGATTGCCTCTCTGTGAGCCTCAAAAAATGAATTAAGTCCACGGCAACAGACACGGATGACTAAATTTTGCTGTAGATCGTGTTATGAGCATTAATGGAAAGTGCTGCGGTTTATTGAGGCGATTTTTCCATGTCCATGAAGACAAAAGCAGGAGAGGCGACAATCGGGTCATTCAGATTCCATATCGGTTCATTCAAGTCAGTCTGGGTTAGTGACGAGTCATTCACATTAAATCAAGCCCATTCAGTCAATTCTGGTTAGTTCAGGGTCATTCAGCACCAGTCAGATCCCCCCCAGGTCTATCCAGGTAGTTTTAGGTTCTGTACATCAGTTATCTGGTCATATAAGAGTACTATACTACTTTTACCTGAACTTGGCCCAGACTTCTCTCTAGCAGTTTATTTCATGCAGCCCAGTGGCAGAAAAATACATGACTATGGATCTACAACCGTTCCATAGCACTTCTTCATGACTAGCATTATATTCCAGTGTTAATTTACTGCTGCAACGCAGCATCATATATGGAGAGATGACAAGTTTAGGTCACATTAGAGTAAGCTGTAAAGTAGGTGTGTGCTAAAAATCAGCTTTGTCAATGGGGAAGGAGGAGGTGGTCAAGCACTAGAGAAATGACCTGCTAACAGGACGGGCGTGAGACCGATCCCAGAATGAGGCAGGGAAAGTTTCGGAATTTCGTTAACACAGTCTTAAATTCTTTGCCACATGACCCACGAACACGTCATAAAAAAAACATTAACTATCACAAGTAGTCCTGGACCTGGATACTCAAAACATTTATCACACCTGTATCTCGCCAGTGAGGGTAGTAAGTGAATGCTCCATCAATACTCAGAGCATCCTGTGAAGTCAGATGTCATTAAAAGTGCCACATCTAATAACAATCGTCGAGGATGTCATATCGAAACACAGTAAGGAAACAAAAACGCCATTAAACTCGAATATGATCTGTTTGAAGACTTTCTGTGCCCTACAGAGGTGTAAACAAGTGGAAATGAGCTCAAAGAAGATATGAAATGAACTGGAATGAGGAAATAGATTAGAAAATAGTGGTAATGAAACACAAAATCATAAAAGAGTACATGTGCATTAGCTAAATAACCAGTAATATAAAGAAAATAGTAAAGATGAAAAAAGAATAGGGACCCAGCATAAACGGAAAGGGACTAACATAATACAACGGAATACATGAAGAAAGAAATGACCATTTTATACCACCCGTGATTCAAAACATTTACCAGCCGCTCCTATACCCTACTGGAGAAAACTGCTGGTGGACGTGACTTAACTCGTATCAGCTCGTCCTCTACCAAACCTTTAAAAACTCGATCATGACCAGCTTATAATATCACAACGAGTTTTTGAATAGCTGCTGAAAACTTGTGATGTCACAGGCAAGTCACAAGCAATGATACAATAAGCCCACTACAGCAGCCGACATGTTATAAGACAACTTTTGGGTATCCAAGCCCTGAATGGGACAGGTCTAGCGTATATTCGGTAGGGACAGCAAGTATTAGCACCCAAACAGTGAGATGTCAACGTGTGACAGCATAAATTGGGAAACGATAAATACTGGGCCTCAGGGAATGGAATGTCCTTTCGTTGCCCAGATATGTAAGAAATCAAAACCCTGCAGGTCTGTTTTTTTTTTTTTTTTTTTTTTTTTTTTTTAGGTTTCTTCAGGTCAGTCGGATCTAGTCCGGTTGATACAGTCTGCTTCAGCTCATGTCAACGAGGGCATGTGTCACAGAAACAACTTAAAAATTGAATAATTATTTAGGTATCATGTAGGTTATTTCTGGGTGAGGTGGGTGGAAAGGCGTGGGCAGGATGGGATGGGAAGGAGAATGATGAATGGAGACAATAATGTAAGAATACCTTAATGAAAATGTACACTTCTGGTCAGTCAGTAAGTTAGTTGTAGGATGGGAAGCTGTGGTGGTGAATAATACAACACTATGGTGCAAGTATATCCTATGCAGATCGGCACTGTAGATCCGCCAGTAGGTTAGTTGCGGCAGTCATTTTTATCATATTCACTAAATCAGAACAGAAATTAATGGGATGGGCTGGCCAGGGACGAATGGGTTGAATGATGCTGGGTGGTGGGGCATGATGGGGGTGTACTCGTATGCCCGGTGAAGATTTGCGTCCTAATTCGGCTGGTAAGGTGCAAAAAAACGGGCAGGGTTAGCAGAAACGGGTGGGCAGGATAGGTTGAAATGACGACAGGAAATGTTATTAAGTTGGATGGGTACACCCTATGAACATGGACAATGACTGAGAAGGTTCAAAATAGGGAGGATATTTCTTATAGAATTTTGATGTGGGAAGTGGTTAGAAACTGCTGATGTGAGCGCTGAGGAGAGTGAGCAGAACAGGCTGGGATGTTGGGGACTGGTGGGGCAGGGTGAGGGTAAAATGGTACACCCTGTAAAGATGTCTATTGTAGGTTGGCTGGTGTGGACATGGCAGGTGGTTTATTCAAGGTGCCCTCCGAAAACAACAACAACTGGTGGAAAACGAGGAGGTAAACACTTACTATCACCGGGGTCTAGTGAGAAAGTAAAAATCATTTATTTACACATTTCAAGATTCTCATACTTCAGAACTAGTATTAACCGCTGCAACACGATGACCTTGTTCCGTACGACAGTTTATCTTCGCAGTTGCCAAACTATTTTATTCAGCAAAGGAAAGTCTCTGGTAATAGAAGGATTAATGAATGTTGTATGTGACCCGTTCAGTTTGAAGAGGATATCCTAAGCTATTTATATCTTATCGGGATAGTAAGATTAAAAAGGGGAAACACGTCCTTGACTGAACGCATTAATGCCATAGTCCCTGTCTGGTCTGGGGCCTTGGACTATGCCTCCCCTAGTTTCCGCTTGAATTTGAACTTATATGAATGACCATCGATTTGACAACAGTGACGAGGTAAAGGAGATGGTGCATGCATGACTTCACAATCAGCCCTAAGCCAGTTTTCATCATTGTAGGGTTGCACATAAATCACCACAATCATTTGCCCAACTAGGAAGAAGTTACAGTCATTGAGAAAGATCTGAATAACAAATGAGAAAAATGCTGGGAGCAGCTAAGATTTGCGTAAAAAATGTGACTAACCATACGGAGGGATTTTTCAGCCTATGTAGCTATAAATCGAGCACAGCACTAATGTCTCAATCAGAGGTGGAGTAGGACGACGGATATTTCCTAGAAGTAGCCGATCAGACTGCGACCACGAGAAGGTGGAGGAAATTTCCACAAGTATAAATGTCTCGACAAGGGGTGCCGCTCATTGGATATTGCGTCTGCTAGTCGGATGAACGAAAACGGAAACCGTGCATTCGGATGCGTAGATCTGTACCACCCGGTAATCGGAAATTTCGAAAATTTACAGAAGGCTGAACATTTACCCTAAACTTATTTAAAATGCCTACAATTACTGCGCCCACCACCCATGGATGACTGAATTAGCTGTGTAAAGATCGCTGTTTCAATATTAATAATTTACAACAAACGGTAGATGCAATTACTAAATACGTATACAACGGGTATACTGTTGTTTGTTGATTAAGGCATATTATACGAAATGTGTATTTTTCCTTCGTCATTATTCATTGTTTATAAGTTCTCTGAATACCGTTAGTAAACTCATAACACAGGCAAGTTTAGCGTTGACGGTGTTCATTTAAAGTTATGACTTGGCGATTTTTTTTTTTTTTTTTTTTTTTTTTTAAAGGACTGACTATGTTCGAGAAAACATGACTGGATACAGAGATTCGGATGGGCGGCGGCCCTGGTTTCGACTCTATCACTTCTTGTTCACACTCTCTGAAGATGGGTTCTGTGCAGCCCGAAACGTTAGGGAAAATAAAGAATTCAAGATCTAACAGATGTCTCTCCCACCCACCATTTCCACTGGTCGCAACAGGTTATCCACATTACCATCATTATTACGGTCATGTCAAGAGGATGGAGAGTGGGAGACTAACTAGGAAAGAGTATGAGTGGGGTGGAGGGGGGGAAAGGGAGGGGAAGACCGAGGATGAGATGGAGGGATGGAGTGGAGAGGTATATGAGAGAGGGGGGTGAGTGGGGGAGGCAGCATAGTGGCAGGGGACAGGGCGACATGGAGACGATTTGCTTGTGGGCACACCTTACATGATTAAGGCGTCTGGTTATAGACAGATAGATTATGGTCACGACACTTTCCCACGTGAAGACTCTGAGAAAGAACGATATTGGCTAATTATCAGCATCAAGCCTTGTGAAATGGGCCACACGGATACGTCCATAATTCAAGCCCATGGAAGCATGGCTCCGCCTTTCAAGTCTAACCGTCTGCGCGTATATACCTGTATTTTTATTTATAGATGCGGTTCACCTACGCCTGCCAAGCATCATTCATTTACAGAACAACCGCGCTCGCAAAGCAAGAGCGGGGTGTTGTTTTGGTCAACGTGTGTGTGTGTGTGTGTGTGTGTGTGTGTGTGTGTGTGTGTGTGTGTGTGTGTGTGTGTGTGTGTGTGTGTGTGTGTGTGTGTGTGTGTGTGTGTGTGTGTGTGTGTGTCAACGTAATAACTCAAGTTTTGATCCGATTATAACCAAATTTTGTGGAATGATTGAAAGTCAACCAGGGACTATATTATTTTTTATACCAGTAAGTCAAAGGTCAACGTCACAGGACTAGGTCAAAGTCTGGCCTAGCAAGGTCAACTTAGAACAGTTTTTATCCGATTTAGACAAAACGTGGCGGGGAGGGAGTGTTTTGAGAAGTTAGTCACAGGCCAAGATCACAATACATGGTCGAAGTTAAACCTGTGTGTTTGTGTTTGAACAAAAACAACTAAGACTGTTTTGATCTTACCTGGATCAAATGTAGGAAAAGGGTTGAGGGTCAGCCAATTAATTGACCTATAGTATTTGGGAACAGGTCAAAGGTCAGGATCACATGACAAGAACAACTTAAAGTGTTTAACTGATTTAGACCAAACTCTGTGAACGGGTACAAGGTAGGGCGAGAATAAAGGAAATCTATTCCAAAATATACTAACTACGTGTCAAGGCCACATGGAAAGTTCACATGCCAAGGTCAGTCTAAACAGCTTCGATCCGACTTAGACCAAACATTGAGGAAGGGTTCATGCTAAAGCAGGGAATTTAATTTTGAGAACAATCCAGTAATAGATGAAGGTCACTGGGCAGGGGCAAATGCTCGGCTTAATAATTCAAAGAGTTTTTATTAGATTTCCAAAAAAAAAAAAAAAAAAAAAAAAAACACATGGTGGAAGGACTGAGCCATCAAATAAAGAAAATGCCTGATTTGTGAACAACTTGACACAGATCAAATTGTTTTAATATAAGATCAAAACTGTTTATGTCAGTTCACAAAGTGGAGTTCACGAACCCCCAGGGATTTCGGGAGGGGGGGGGTACATCGGGAGTTGGTGAAAAATCAGTGTGGAATAAATTTTGGTAACATAATTCATAAGATGATATTTGGAATGAGAAAAGTTTTCATAAAACAAGCGTATCATTCACAGTATTTTATTGATTGTCATAATTAAAATACTGTGTTAATACTGACACGTCTTGTTACAGTGTTTTGCTATTTATCTGCTTAACAATTTCAATTATTTTACAACTGAGTACCACTCTATGTTCACTGTGTCAGTAATGGGGGTACGTGTTGAGGATCTGATGAAAAAAAAAAAAAGTTTGAAAACCTCTGGTTTAAGTTACACAGTCTCGCCCATCCCCCCCCCCAACATACACACCCTTGCCTGATAAGGGTGATAAGGGAGCGTCCGTATAAAAGGAACTGAGGTATTAACTTGACTCACTCTCTCGGTCCTCGTCTTATCTTACGTTACCAGCCATGTAAGTCACTGATAAACTAACAAACGAACAATTTCTCTCTCTCTCTCTCTCTCTCTCTCTCTCTCTCTCTCTTCCAAGCAATGAGAGGTGCTAAAAAAAAAAAAAAAAATACTCCTTCACGCCGTGACACATAAATAATTGGGCAGCTCCGCTGACCTGTTATACAAATGTCCCCAAGCTCCTTCCTAATTCCCTAAACTGGGGATGCGAACTGCAAGAGTTGGGCAACTGCAGCTTGCATCCCATCGGGCTCATGTCTATTTGAGCCTGAAGTAACAACAGTAACAACAACAACAACGACGACGACAATGACGACGACAAACAATGAAAACTTACCCTCATCACTAACGCCAGACCCCATAGAACAAAACAGAACAAGAAACGGTGCCAAGGCACAGCAAACCCGTCCCCGGTAGTCATTTTAGTGCTGACGTATAATCACAACAGGATATCTAGCCAAAGATGTCGCATACCATATTTCGAGTAAATCGGGTGAAAAATGACGATTTTATGTCTATTTCAAATTTCAGGCGCGACCCACCTGACACTGACACCCTTACCGCTAACTGGGAGGTGATCCCCCTGATGTACCGAGGCAAGTTACAAGCTGCAGATTTGAAAGATGCACCTTTAGGTTTTAGTTTCATGTCGATATGACGAATTTGAAAGGAGTTATGGCGCAAAAAACGATTTTTCAAAATACATTTTTTAGGCCTACAGCCTGGGCCTTGGCCCAATTTGGCCCAAAATTTAATCAGGTGATCAGATGATCATAGCCCATCATCCCTGTAATTTTAGTCAAAATCGCACCAGTTTTCGCGTAATGTTGTTAAGACAGAGAGACAAACAAACGAACAAGTAAACAGACAGAAAACCGAGTAAAAACAGTACCCGTCCTCGACTCCCTCCAGGACGAGGACGGGTAATTATGATGACTACTTGCATCTTTCATCGTATTTCCCCCCCCCCCCGGATACTTCGGAAGATTTCCTACCCGGCCACATGCTTGCAAGGAACAAGTTTATTAAGTCCTCGAATAACCGTCTCATTTTACATGTTAGTCAATGGGCTACAGTTTTCTGACATACTGTACAGGACAGAATGGAAATCAGGAACTGCTGGCCACATGCAGACAAGCAGGTGATATGCCAAAGAGGCTATAGTTTCTGGCTATGGTTACTGTCATCTCTATGAAGCTCTCGCGTGAAATGGCGGATAAAGCTGTAGTGATATGAGGGAAAATGGGGGTGGGGAAAAAAAAAAAAAAGCCGAATTAATCGCTAAAAGGAGATAATTTCTCCAGTTTTTCTTTTGAGATGCAGTATTTCATGTTTGCAAGGGTTGTCCTTTTTCAACCAATGATTGCTTTCCACGACGTACGGTCTCCTGATGCATTCTGCGATAGTCACGTAACCCCAAGGCTCGTTCTTAGGACTCATTCCATCATTTCTTTTGTCTCTTTGCAAGGGCTCCACTTTCCACGTTCGGTTTTGTACAGTACGTCACTTTGTTACCGTGCTCTCACACATTCCCTTGACAAATCCAAACTACCTGCACACATCACGTCACTAACACTTACTGACCATGTATTAATGACCAAGTATCTTCTCAGTACTGTACATGGAGTTCTGTTCCTTAGTTTGTTATTACACAGTTACCGAATTTCGCCAGTCTCATAGCAATAACCTACAAACATCTGCCTCTTTACTGTGACATGCAGTGCTTTCCCTCCCCTTGAATGACTAATATAGCTACTGTACTTACAAAGAAATTTCAAATGAATACTGTAACTGGAGTGCGATAATTGATTAAAGCCTCGAACAAGAGCGCGCGCGCGCACACACACACGCACACACACACACACACACACACACACACACACAGTAATAACTAATTTATCATATGCTAAAACTTTAGACTATTTTTAAGTTCGCAGAAACTAAGGGTTAAAGACAGGCAGTCACCCTAGTACAATACTCTCCTAGTTGAAATATAATGGGTACTCATTAGTACTCATACAGGTGGCATCCTATCTGGACAACAGCCTCACTCTTTGTGGATTTTGCCATCCCACTTAGCCCAAGTTCAACAAGACTATTCCCATTCGGATGATAGATATTATAAAATATGTACTCTACTATACCACCCACTGAAAGCAGGACTAATGATACAACAAGCTTAAATGTACCAAATGAAACTTCGTTTTTACGGGCATCTATTCAGTAAACCTAAAACTTACCATACTTCGCTAACCGTATGGGCCTGAGACGCTCACACCACCGAATTTGCGCTTTCGTGTTGTACAATCATGGATTACGGAGACTTCGTTTACGAAAACAAACGTTTAATCTCTCTGACACATGCTTACAAATAAATATCAACAAGTGAATTTTTTGCCAAAATATTACCCGGAAACTAATGGTTGGAGGATAGCATTTGCGTAAGTCAGATTAGGTCTGTTTTGATTAGGCTGGTATTATAAGTTTGAGGTTAAATTTGTTAACGTAATATGGACATTGTTATGGTAAAGAACGTCAAAATCGAATAATCACAACGAACTCACCATGAAAAATAATTTCACCAAGGGAAAAAAAAAAAAAAAAAAAAAAAAAAGGCACAAAACTAAAACTATCCACTCACCTTGTGGCACTTCTTTACGAGGTAAGGTAGAGCTTCACGGAACCGGATCGCTGTAGCACACACTGAGCTTCACCCTGTTGTCTTGATGACTTAAATAAGTTCATTACACACTAGGTTAGGACCCTGTGATAGCTTGGTTGAGCCCGGAAAGCCGTCCTTTCACCCTGTCGTTGGTTCTGCTCTCCTCTTTGTCCTTGTGTACAGTCAAGGATAGTTCCGCATTCCCCACAGACCCCACCTCTCGAAGCACTGGTGTGAGACGGGTGAATAATATGAAGCGGCAGCCAAACCTCCTACGTCTGGCAACTGTGAGTGTGAAGAAGGGGGAGGCGGGGGACTGAGGGCAGAGGACGGTTTGATGATAGGTTGGGAATTACATGTAAGTCTGCAATGTATGACTTGGACGGTGTGTTTGCATTAATTTAGTAAGGATAGATGACAATATGATGCTAGCATTTCATAAAATAGATTACGTAGATGTCTGTAGAGTTAGTGTTGTCAGGAAAGTTATGGAAGTTTGCTGGGTTCGGACAAAGGTTTGAATGCTTTCATTCCCTCTCGACTTTTACATGAGACGTTTCCAAAGGAGATATTCGTAACGATATAACATATATTTATACTATGAGTTGACTCAAAAACAAAACCACTATATCGTCTATCTATCCATCTATCTATCTAGATATGTAAATTCTTATAAATCTGTTTATTTATTTATCCTGTCATCCCACTGTAAGCATCCGCCTGCACACATTTCCAGTGTTATTCTGGTAATTAATCATCTCGAACTTAGAGTCTAGGGTAGTCTGTAATAATAATAATAATAATAATGATAATTTTATGAGCGATTAACAGGCTTTTCGTTTTCCTTTAGACAGAAAGACATGGGAAGTCCTAATTATAAGATCGGTCTCTAACTATCATTCTTATCGAACATTACAGAACGATGGCAAAGAAGCATACCTTTGATAGTAAACATGTATTGTGACATGAGCAACTCTCCACACCCTCCCAACCACCGGCCACCCTCGCTCCCACTCACAGTTACCAGACAAGTGGGTCTGGCTGCTGCTTGGTGACTATAGGTATATTTCTATGCATCCGGATTTTCACGACGAGTCTGATCAACTACAAAAGCTACGTTAGCCATACATACTCGCAGGGTCGAGACAAACAACCCTTTTTACCACTGCTGAGGTAGGAGCAACTATGATAGCATCAAGTAAATCACACAACACGCACTAACTTGTATGGCCAAGCATGCTTTTTTTTTTTTTTTTTTTTTTTTTTTTTAATTAAAATAATACCCGGTGAGTTGGTTGCCTTGGTTTTTTTGCGGTCGACCAGGCAACCAATCGCTTTATTTATTTAGGCTGCCAGTTTAAAAGGTACAAGCATATCATTGCTCAAAAACTATAAATTCCGGCAAAAGTTTTCGGTACCATGTCTGCATATTCTGTTCTTAATAACGCCAGACGATTTCATGCAGCTCAAAGGATACCTCCCTGACGTGAAGGTGAAGGGGTTGATAAATGTACACTCCACCTAATCTCACTTAGAAAAATCAGACACTGAATACTCGCAGCAAACAATCTACTTTCGCCTTTCCCCGCACACTCGCAGACTTTAGATTTCAGCTTCAGGTTTAGCACTATCCATTCTCTTTCCTCCGAGTCTGCCATGATGCTCAACGGACGGAATTATTCCAAACAATACAGCACAAGTTACAGGCATCCCTAGCAAACTGAATGCCCGGACGGCCGTACGTTTACGAGATTGGGGCTATGCGGCGTATTTGAGAACTAGTATGGCGGGAGGTTCAAACATTTGAATGCATTTTATTTTATCTGTTTAATCCACGCGCACGTGGTGGGAGGATGTAATGCTCTGCTTGGTGTGTGTGTGTGTGTGTGTGTGTGTGTGTGTGTGTGAATAGAATAGTTCAGTTTTAATCTGATTTTAGCCAATCTTGGTGGATATACTGAGGATCGGATAAAAGGTAAACCTTTTTTATTTTTTTCAACAACAGATCAAAGGTCAAGATAGCAGGGCAAGGTCAAATATTCTCCAAAAACACAGGGCAAGGCCAAATATTAGCCCTTATAACGCGAGGGCGTCGACGAGGAGGCTACACGTGGTGGCGTTGTATAACATGGGTGGAGCGAAGCAGCTACGGCGTCCACCCAGGAGTCCAACCTCCTCATATTTCCCTGCATCTCATTATGGGAAAGACCTTAGCCCGATCCTGGTGGGGCGTGCGCAATCAACCACAAGGGGGAGCCCAATCCTTACACAGTGCATGTACTGCTCTGTACCTGTAGGACGGTCCCACAGATGCAGTTGCTTACCTGTGGTCGACGGGTCTTTTCAATTAAACAGGCCGGGATTAAACAACAACAACAACCCCAACAGTTTCAATTCGATTTGGATCAAACTTGGTGGAATGGTTGAGGGTAAACCACACACGAAGTAATTTGCTTTAGAGAACAAATAAAGTGAAAGGTCACAGGGCAAGCTCAAAGCATGAATCATATGATTCTGTGTGTGAACAAAATATAGAAAACAGTTTTGATCCGATATGGATAAATCTTGGTGGAAGGATTGCGTTATCAAGCACAGTTTGTTTTAACAGTAAGTCAAAGGTCAAAGTTACAGGGCAATATTTACAAACAGTTTTCGTCCAAGTTAGACCAAACTTGGTGGAAGAGTTCAGGGTGAGGCAAGGATGACAGATTCGATTCTGAGAGCAGTCGGTTGAAGGTCAAGGTCACTGGGCAATATCAAATGCTCGAACTTCAGATCAGTTATAAGGCCAGGGTGCTGAACTGTCTGAGCGCACCATCTTTTTCTTCTTTTATTTATACCGGCTGGTTGAGAATCCCAGGGTCCTGGAAAACGGATACACTAGACTTAACTCGGTTACATCGGACATTTCGCCAAAAGGGAGGCGGATCGTGACCCCAAGTATCTTTTTTCAATATTAGACAAGTCTTGTCTGAGAAGCTATTTATACTCTGATGGTATGCGTCACTGTTCCAACTTAAATGTTTCATTAGCGACATCAGACTGGTTTAGCTTACTTAATTACACAAACTTCTATTGTTTATAAAGAAGGGGTAGGGGGGGGGATGAAGGGCCTACAGTCTATTCGAGCACAAAGGCAATGCCAACAGGATTAAATCTAATGAGCTAGAAATCAAGAACTGTAGTTCGTCGCTATACAATTTCCAAATCCGAATATTGCTGAAAGAAATGTAATAAACAATAAACGGGTTTGGAAATTTAGGAGGGTTATTTGTAGTAACTTGCGAATTAAGTGTGCATATATGACAGGAAACTGCTGTTGGTGTTGGTGGCGGCGGCGGTGGCGGCGGCGACGCCCACGATCCCACATGCGGCCAAGGCCATGTACAACCCCGACCTGTTCCAGGGTGACATCAAGGGCATCGCCGGCCAGCAGCCAGGGGTAAGGGCAGGGGCCAGGGGTAAGGGCAGGGGCCAGGGGTAAGGGCAGGGGCCAGGGGTAAGGGCAAGGGCCTGGGGTAAAGGCAGGGGACCAGAGGTAAGGGCACGGGCAGGGAAAGGGTAGGGATCATGGACATAGGCAGGGGCCACGGATATGGGCCGGGGCAAAGGATACGGGCAAGGGTCAGGGGTAAAGATAAGAGCCCGTGATAAGAGCAGAAGCCAGGGGTATGGGCAGGGACCAGGGGTATGGGCAGGGACCAAGGGTAAAAGGAGGGGCCAGGGGTAAGGGCAGGGGTCAGAAGTAAGGGCAGGGGTCAGGGGTAAGGGTGGGGGCCAGGGGTAAGTGTAGGGACCAGGGTTAGTAAGGGCCAGGGATAAGGGCAGGGGTCATTGGTAAGGGCGGGTACCAGGGGTAAGGGCGGGTACCAGCGATAAGGGCGGGTACCAGCGGTAAGGGCAGGGGCCAGGGGTAAGGGTAGGGGCCATGGGTAAGGGCGGGTACCAGGGGTAAGGGCAGGCACCAGGGGTAAGGGCAGGTACTAGGGGTAAGGGCAGGTACTAGGGGTAAGGGCGGTTACCAGGGGTAAGGGCAGGCACCAGGGGCAAGGGGGGGTACCAGGGGTAAGGGCGGGTTCCAGGGGTAAGGGCAGAGGCCACGGGTAAGGGCAGGTGCCAGGGGTAAGGGCCGGGGCCAGTGGTAAGGGTAGGGGCCTGTGGTAAAGGGCAAGGTCCAGGAGTCAGGCCAAGGGTAAGGGTAGGAGTCAAGGGTAAGGGAAGGGACCAGGGGTAAGAGCATGGATAAGAGCAGGGGTAAGAGCAGGGCTCAGGGGTAAGGGCAGGGATAAAGGCAGAGATCAGGGGTCCGGGCAGGGGTCAAGAATAAGGGCAGGGGCCTGCGGTAAGGGGAAGGGTCAGGGGTAAGGGCAGGGGTCACGGTTAAGTGCAGGGGTCGGGAGTATGGGAAGGGATCAGTAGTAAGGGCAGGAGCCAGGGGTAAGGGCAGGAACCAGGGGTAAGGGCACGGGCCAGGGGTAAGGGCAAGGCCAGTGGTGTACTGTTTCTCTTATGCCTGCACTACTTCAATGAATTCTGAAGCCCTTCAGGTCGGTAACATCATTTTTATTTCATCTTTGCTATCTAACGGAAGGTAACCTTACATTATCCAACCCACAGCAACCTAACCTAACCTAACCTAGCTTAACCTAACCTGACCTGACCCGAAACAACAGAGGTGATCTGTCCTAATGGATGCAAACTCGATTCCCAGCTGAGAAAGGGAACTAATATATATATATATATATATATATATATATATATATATATATATATATATATATATATATATATATATATATATATATATATATCGTTAAAACAGACAACTGATCTATCAAAATACCCACCGACATGTCTTAAAACCCCCTTCTCTAACACCAGTGCACCTGTCTTGCATGAGGCTGTCCTATCATATATTCATTATGGATGGAGGGTGTTACCATAGAAGTGGTGACATAAAGTGATGTGTGGTACGCAGGAGACTACTGAGTCTTAGGGAACGGGCCGCCAAACCTAAGCCCTGAGTCGAAGGCATAAAAAAAAAAAAAAATCTAACACTAACCCAACCTAACCAATCATAACCTTACCCCTGTGCCCTGTGCCGAATGCATAAATAATTAACTTAATCTAACCTAACCCAACCTAACCTAACCTAATCTAACCTAACAGCATGAGCGTGCGGCCATCCTTGGGGACGAGTACCTATGGCCGAACGGAATCGTCCCCTACATTTTCGGCAGCTCCATCAGTAAGTTTAGTCAGGGGCAAGAGCTCTTTAATGGCAGAAAATATAAAGGGAGGTTCCCAGGCTGACAAAAAGTTACATATGGGTTTTATTCCGGCTACCAGTACATGATTTTACGCGTTATTGGTAAATGTCGTGTTCACCAGAGATAAGCAGGGATTTTCCTTTGGCTGACAACAGAGGGGCTTATCCATCACAGGAGAACGTCATATGACTTTACTTGTCATATCTCCATCCAGGCTGCAAAATGTTCTCAAGTATGGGTTTTTCCTCACCTGCCGAGTTTTGGCTAACAGAAGAGAATTTTACTCATTAACTGGATATCGCCTGGTGGGAAGTGGGCCAAATTACTTTCATAAGCACGGCTTTCTGCTAAATCAAGAGTATTCCTCTCCTAATTCATCATTACACCGACAGAAGTCCTTGTAAAAAATGGATCCTGAATCACAAAGCAAGACAAGTTGTAGTTCATGGTAGAAGGAACATTCTTATTATCGACATGCATTTTCTATGATGCAGTGAGGAATCCAAAGCCACTTACGGTACCCCCTGCACTCCACCCCGCCAACCCAACCCATTTTCCAAAACACACAG
Source organism: Coenobita brevimanus (assembly GCF_032717465.1). Lineage (NCBI taxonomy): Eukaryota > Metazoa > Arthropoda > Malacostraca > Decapoda > Coenobitidae > Coenobita > Coenobita brevimanus. Next base: position 28,206,361 of record NC_137047.1, on the reverse strand, counting down.
GCACCCCACCATTTTCCCTCTCACTCCCGGTAACAAATGAATGCTTCGAATCCGTTCACTCATTGTGTTCGCGGGTTCAAATCTAGAGAAAGTCAGGGAGTGGAACCAAATATACACTTTTATGCACATTGCCTGGCTTTGTAATATAAGATCAACAATACATTAATTAAACTATATATGTGACACATTCATGCTACCAGGGTCAAACTTTCACAGTAAATATTACTATATCCATTAGCACAAACCTCAAGCTGAAGGGATGTTTTCAACAAAAATGCGTAGCAGACAGCTGCTGTGCTCGTGAATAAGACGCTGCCACATAAACGGGTTGTAGGAGGATGGTGGACCGCTACTCCCGGCCGCAGTAGTACAGCCCACTCACCAACCAAATCTGACATTCCCTACTTTTCTGTTTATATCTCCAATCAAAATCACTCTCCTACTCCTCTCAGACTTTTCTATGAACGCTTTCACTTTCTCCCAAAACTCATCTTTCACTCCAGCCTATCGGTTCTCTTTAAGACAAACACAGTCGCCCATGCTTGTATTCCCCCTCTCATTCTTACCCATACAATTCGAGATCCAATTCATCCACACTTCCTTATACAGTCCTCCCGTCTCTTGCATACAGCAATATATACACCCTCCTTTCCCCTCTCACTGACATCTGCTCCTGTACATGTATCCAGTCCATATTCCCACTCTCTCAGTCGCCTCTCTCTGATCTCGGTCATCCCGCATATTTCAACTCTTGCATCCAAAAGCATCTGAACAATGAACACTTTTTTTTTCTTTCACACCATCAGTCGTACCTCTCAATTTCAAGTCCTTTGTCCCTTGTCCGGTCCCTGGCCTCTGCTGTTCAGTATGTTGGTCCTGGTCCAGGACTTTCAAGGATACTGCTTCATCAAAGTATGGATCATATTCCAAACGGTTTTGGAGATTTCGTAACACTTCTTTGGCGATATATTCTGCACATTGCACCACAATATTCTTTTGTATATTGTTGATGCAAATTACGAGTACATTGATATTCAAACAATAAGATCAACATACACTTGTATGTTAAGCTGTAATGTGCAAAACTAAATCGCTAAGGAATAGGTACTACAGTCACTTACGGTATATCACCTACAATATGGCCTTTAGCTGCATATGTTTAACCATTTCATCCCGAAAGAAAAAATGTAAGCTACTTGATTTCTTCAGCACAGACGATAAGGTTTTGATTAGTATTTAAATGGGGTGTATATTAGACATTCTAATATCTACTTTGCAATAATATTAAATTCAATTTTGTGTTGGTATTATAAGAGTACTGTAGATGAATTATATGAGAGTAGTTAGGGCGGAAGTTCGGGAGTATTCTGTTGAGATGAATGTACTGGAAAAAGTACTCTGATGCAATTTGGCCATGTGGAGTAAATGAAGAGTGAAAGATTGACTGGCAGCGTGTATGTGAGTGAGCTGGAGAGAGCTAGGGGGAGAGAAAGACCCAGGATGAGATAGAAGAAGGGGTAGAGTGGTATATAAGTGATTTTGAGGGAGGACAGCCTAATGGCAGAGGGTAGGAAAACGTGGAGGGCATTTGATCGCGGCCACCTCCTCCAGGATTAAGGTACAGTACTTGGCTATAGACAGGATCACTGATAGACGGATATGTATGATAAAAAAGCTAACTGAGAGACAGATGACATATGTTAGAAATGTAGATTACTGTGGGTGTGTTGTGCATGAAGAGATGCACCTTTTTCCATGTTTCACTGATGATCAATACAATATTTTCATATAGGCTAACTCCCCCTCTGGCAGCTTCCTCGCAGAGAGATGTTATCCTTCAGGGCATGGCAGACTTCCATGACAAGACCTGCATCAGATTTGTGGAGAGGACCACCGAGGCCGACTACCTGGAGATCGTCTCTGACGACAGCGGGTGAGTTGCTTTTCCGAACAAAAACGATTCTGCATTAATCTCTTGACTGCAAATATTCTATTATGCCTTGTGTTTCAGATAATGGCAGATAATTTAACCCCCATGAATAGAAGCCTACTGTAGGGTACCAAAATGTCAAAATTCATGTTGCATTCATGGCCACACACCTTAGAGTTAACTCTGATTGAAAAAAAAAGAAAAATGAGACCTATAAAACACAGCCAACAGCGGCAGCTCAAGGCCACAAAAACACGGCCCGCAGGTCCCCAAGCTGCAGCCAGACCCGCAGCATCTGAGGCCACCAAAACACGGCCCACCAGTCGCCATGCTTCATCCCGGCCAGCCAAATTCACTAACAGAGATTAAATGAAAAGTGTTCCCCTCACACAATTTTCCTGGGCCGGTTGTGTTAGATACTCGCTTAGCATCCTGCTTAACCCCCACCCTGTGAAGGCGCACCCGGGTAAGCTGCCTTGCCGGGAGAGGCAGCGCTCTCCTGTCACCTAGCTGGTAATAGTAGCCGTGGCTCAGTGGGTTAGAGCGTCCTGACCGAAGGGTCGGAGGTTCGAGTCCACCCAAGGGTTGTTGGTAGACATCAGGAAGGGCATCCGGTCATAAAGTGCTACACGCTCCAAAACCAAAGTCCTCTACCCAGGGGCAACGCCTTAGCCCATATCGAAAGGGGACACTACGTAAAACTCTCTCTCTCTCTCTCTCTCTCTCTCTCTCTCTCTCTCTCTCTCTCTCTCTCTCTCTCTATATATATATATATATATATATATGTGTGTGTGTGTGTGTGTGTGTGTGTGTGTGTGTGTGTGTGTGGAAGGATTTTCAAGTATTCCTGAAAAGGCTGCAACTCCCTCCGCATAAAATCTTGAAGAGTGTCTGCTGAGTCCCTCCAGCACATAAGAAATGTATTCAACACAGGTGTGCTGGAGAGGGTTACCGTCACGTAGTGGCACTTATATGGCCTGGGGGTGAAGCTGTCTGGTTATACAAACGTCCCTCCACCAACTATCTGTTTCCCTCAAAATGGATGGTGGATTGAGGAAGATAGACAACCTTAGCCTGCAGTTCAATGGGCTTGCGACTATTACTTGGGTTTCCTTACAACTACTGCTGCTCCACACAGGGGCATGTAAGGTTTCTGTGCCGTCAGCAAACGAGTAATGTTAAACGGTGCGCATGCATATAGTCAGTTTAGCACTCCCATTCTCTTAGCAGCAAAATTCGCAAGAGGAACAACTTACTATACTTAAGACAGACCACGAGAACAAAGAGACACAGAAGACGCTGAGATGACGCATGAATTATTTGTATATTTGTTGGGGTAATGGTACAAATTCTGTGTAGAATTTGATGGGTTGAAAGATGGCCGAATTATTATTATTATTATTATTATTATTATTATTATTAGTCATAATGATTAATAGTAACAAGGCTCCTCTTGTCTCAACAAGAAGGAACAGACTGGATGTGAGGTGTCCTTGTACCTCGTACTGTAAGTGTTGCTGTGGCTGGTGCGATGGGCACTGTGATAAATGGGAGGACTCTGAAAAACACCACTGTTGATAGTTTCACAGAAGAGAAAAGGCCGTCTACAACAGCAACTAGTGTCAGGCCTTTGATGTTCCTAATACAACGTCAGAGCCAAGCAAAGACCTTTAAGATTTCAAATGCAATGTCAGACCCGATCAATGGCCTTAGTTATTTCTAATGCCATGCCAGACCCCAACAAAGAGCTTTAAGACTGCAATGTCAGACTCGCTCAAGGGCCTTTAATGTTTCTAATGTAATTCCAGACCCAAACATAGACCTTTAAGGTTCCAAATACAATGTCAGACCAAGCAAAGGCTTCGCCAATGAAAGGCTGCACTGCCAGACCCGAAAGAAAGCCTGTAAGAGTTCTAATGCAATAGCAAAATACGTTTCACTGAATTGGAGAAAGAATAATGAACCAGAATCTGAAGTAATTCAAAATCTCCTTACTGAGCATAAAGTCAAAACACTTTTGAAACAAAAGGCTGGAAAGAGTCTAATTTAGGGGACACAGGCTGGATGAAGGCAAACTTCCATCAAAGGATGCAAGCCGACAATCACGACTAAGCTTTCCCAAGTAGGCTGTCAACAGAAAAGCTCATTCCTTGAGACAAATTATATGTTTTGTCTAAACAGAACAAAAACAAAATGAAAAACACGAAGAAGATAGTAAGCAGATGCCGATCTCATATACCTGAGGTCGTATACGCGTATACAAGGATCTTAACCAATTTAGAAATTATTTTATTTTCCAATATCGTCCTTTTAATACACACTCTGATTTGAATGTGAAGAGTTTGGTAGCAGCATGAGTGAGGACAAACGTATTTGCAAACAAGAAGACGCACTCAGACAGTGCAACATCCGCGCTGTGCAATCGGTCCAAAGCCTGTCAGCACAATCAATGGGCATGGTTTTGGAGTAATCATGTAGATGTGATGAACTGAAGCATCTCCCCACTTCAGTTCTACTATATATATAAATGGATTCGTCATAATATTTCGAAACTGATAAGTAATGAGCTCAGACACGACAAGAACCCCCCACTGGTGGTGTGGAAGAGCCGTGAGACAGAACATTTTATCCTTCCCTCTCTCCTTGACCACTGACTGAATTCTCTAAAGACCGAGTTGCTTCATCCTTCTCTTACCTTCAACCCAACACCAAGTCTGATTCAGACTGGATGAAAAGTGTCAGTTGACTTTAATCTGTGACCTTAACCTTCTAGTTATTGTTCTGGAAAGAGAAAAATTTCATCCTTGACTATGCAAAAACTAAGGTAGCTGAGTAGAATGGCCGAATCTTTAGTGTGCGTGACCTTTACCTTTCACCGATTGTTCTCATTACTCTTTCTTGCCCCTCAGTCCCTCTACAAACTCTGGTCAAAATCGAAGAGAAAATATTTGTGTTGACCTTGTCCTTGACCAAAGGCATATGACCTTTTTCGGCAAATAATGATGATGATGATGATGATGATAATAATAATAATAATAATAATAATAATAATAATAATAATAATAACACTCATCATCATCACCATCACCTGTTAATCTGTTAGCCCTTAGTCATTATGTCAGATTATGAGCAATACCATCCAATAGTTTTTTTTCATAATCTTGCTGTCAGACACACACACAGACAAAAGAACAGACGGACAGTCAAACCAAACCAAACACATAACCCCCTCGCGCTTTTGGGCGTTAATAAAACTCCAGACTACCCATATTAACAGCAGGGACACTACACGTATTAGGATCATACCACTTAACCCCTTCACTCTCATGACATACTGTAGTTTTTCCTTCACTCTGGTTACTGAAAGGCGATTTTATTTATCTTAGGAAAGACTTTTTAAACTAGAGAGGTTGCATGTAGTTTTTTTACTCTTCATTCCACGATGTATTACTAAAACTAACTAAACTCGTCTGAAGATAGCAAGAACAAGGTTTAAAAAAAAAAAAGTCATGGGGCAGAAGTGTCTGATGCCGAATTTTTAAACTCGAGAGGGCGATGGTGTATGAAAGCCAAAACTTCTGCAGGTCATCTACTGAAGAAGCAGCATAAAAGTACAGTGTTATACATACACATCTCACAAAATGTATACAACTTGTTTAAAATGTAATATTACTGGATAATTGCTATTTACTATGAATATTATATGTATACAATATTCATACAATTATGTTACTTTTCCAATATTATGTATTTCACTTAATTAGCTTATAAGTTCATTATAATGTGTATATAATATGTATTAATATGTTATGACTATTAACTGTCGATGGTACGCCATTTTCGCGTGACCGACCATATATTAGGACTCCATATTATAATTACAAATCATAATAGATAGATAGATAAATAGATAGATAGACAGCTCTATGCGAGCCTGGGAATGGGAAATGATCTTGCAAGTTACACTGAGGAAAAGCTGATGACAGACTAGGAAGTAGGAGTCAGGAGATGATGCAGTTAGTTGGTCAGCGATCACCAGGTGAACACACATACTCACACACAGGCTTCTAGAACTTTCCAATCACAAGGAACACACGTGATACGTCTCCTGTTTCACCAGAATTTAGGAGAGCTCAGAAGGAAGCTAGCCATAGAACAGACAGGTCGCAGGGAGAAGGGCTTAGCAACTTGAGAGAGAGACAGAGAGAGCGAGACAGAGAGATAGCTAGCGGGACTCTACTTTATACTTCGCTCTGTGTGAAAGACTTGTTAATATTTCCAAGACAAATAAAAATAGTCCCATACTATTCTTTACCTCTCCTGTCACTACATGGCAAATGGGAAAGAAGATTATCTACTTACAAAGCTACTCAAGTATAACAACCGCTCGTCCACAAGTCTAATATATATATAACTCCACTACAAGTAATTACAAAGTCTTTTTATGACAACTGGACATATGCGGGAGCTTCAGGACCCTTATATTATGAAGTTCCGCTGAAGTCGCCAAACTCTACGGAAGTGAAGCACTTCGTTCACGAATACTCTAGTGATAGATAAACGAACAACGCCGCTCCTACAGATGAAAAAGAGTTGGAATGTGACGCGTGTGGCCTGCATGCCGCATTAAAGGGCGCATTTAGGGGCAAGGTCGCGAAGCCAAATACGTGTTACTGTCATGGCGATTTTCACAAGTGCTCGCCAAAATATGGAGACCTGTGGACACCTCCGCCGTCGGTGGTTGAAGAATACGGCTGTTATTAACCATTCAGTCCGAGGAAAGTGTTATTAGTTCAGAAGAAACTTGTCCATATGGAGGGGTTATATACAGCCTTCAATAACCAGTTCAGTACGGGTTTTTTCCTAAACTGTGGAGGTGGCAGGAAGAAGCTGTAAAAAGACGTCACCGTAATGAGGGGTTAATAGTGAGGCCAGAGAGGCATAAAATACACCATTACAAGACAGTGTTAATAGTGAGGCCAGAGAGGCAGAAAATACACCATTACAGGACAGTGTTAATAGTGAGGCCAGAGAGGCAGAAAATACACCATTACAGGACTGTGTTAATAGTGAGGCCAGAGTGGCAGAAAATACACCATTACAAGACAGTGTTAATATCGGACATGAGGAAGTCAGGGTTGAGGGGTAGAAGTTGGAAGATCACCACCGGAATCGTCACGAGTGTAGTGGGAATCAAAAGTCTGTGCAGAAATGTCAGCTTCATCAGGGAACAGAGAGTGGTATTTCTAGCTGACTACGGAGATGTCATAATGCCTCTTCCTCAGCGATTTATTTTGATCATCACGCCTTAATATTCCTCTTGTATGTTACTCCTGCAAGTTGTGTCGGTATTAAGATATACGGTACATAACACAGTGTAAGGTGTAAGAAAGAAAATAAATCGCTTAGCAAGAGGCATTATGAAGTCACCCGTGTGAATGCTGAAAATAGCAAAACAAAGGAAGGAGGGAAGAAGTAAAAGCGCTGGAGTGGTTGCTGCAAGGAACTACAAGGACCGGGAATGGTTGTATTGGAAAGCTCGTTGCACTCAGCATGAAGTCATAAGTGAATTGTTTTTGGTATGAAGATGGGCAGACTGAGCACGATCCCTAACAGAAAGACAAAGTGCACGTGAGCCAGGGGTAAGTTGGCGACAGTACCTTTTGAATGTCGCTTCACATGTGTAGACAACAATGCTGTATAAACAAAGATGGCATACAGTTGTGTGTGACACATTCTGCATCACAGGTCAGAGCCTGGCACTGGGTCCAGGATATGCTTCTATTTCTGCTCCCTTTCTGTTTCCGCTTAAGCTGTTCTATCTCTTCTGTTATTTGTCTTCTTTTCCATAGTTGCTGGTCGTACGTGGGCACCATCGGTGGGATGCAGCGATTGTCTCTGGACGTCAACGGCTGCATCTACGTCGGTACTGCCATCCACGAGCTGATGCACGCTATTGGCTTCTACCACGAGCACTGCCGCAACGACCGTGACGACTACGTGACTATTTACTACGAAAACGTGCAAGATGGTGAGTTGATGTGAAGTAAAGGAAACAGGAGAAGGTTGTGGTTTCACTCCAGGTTCTGTTCTCTCTTAAATGATCTCCATTCACTATCAACGCAATAATAACCTATTAACTCTACAGACTGAAAATGATGGTATCAGTTTTGCAGATTCGCACTGTTTGTAGTACGTCTGTCTGTCTGTCTGTCTGTCTGTCCGTCTTTTCTAACACAGCTTGACTAACTGGTATACATGCTGATATGCAAACAGATTTGGATGAAGCAACAGCCAAAAATGAATATGCCCTAAGGATCCTTTTCTCTACAGCTACATTTAATTAGGCTTCTTTCAACATTTTGTCCAGTCCTTATATGCAATATTACACACACACACACACACACACACACACACACACACACACACACACACACACACATCTACTCGTATATATTGTACAGATGATGAAGAGGAAGAAAAAGAAAATTGAAAAAAAAAACTTCCCTACACCAGGTGTCCTCCATTTATTAAAAAATAAATAAATAAATAAATAAATAAAATAACAGTTGGACTTGAACTGCTGTAGGTTGAATTTTGAGTGGAAACTAATCTGGGGATGCGAGTTTCAAAGAGAAGCATTTCGGGGAATAAAGTAATTCTGATAGACAGAAGTTCTGCAATATGGCGGTGTGACAGACGAGTCATGGGCGCTTACAATGCCCGTGTAGCTCGTGGGAAGGAGTCAAGTGGCACAAAGGATGCAATTTCGCTTGAGCATTTGCCACACTCCGTCTTACTTGTATGGAAGGTAGTTTATTTGTAACTGCTGGATTATTAATGAGTGTCATAGCTTTGTTTGTATATTTTTTTACTTGTTTTAGTGCAAACTCTCCACATCCACTCCATATGCATTACTTCAGCAGTCACATTCATTGGTTACCCAAATAATTTTAAACCATTCACAGCTCCACTGATTTACGGTTTACCCGAATCGCTTCACATCATCCTTAACGATTATACACGTTGCACCACTTATGTTAAATATATAACTACTATCAGGCGGCCCGTTATCAAGAAATTACGGCCTGATGTATCAAAGAAACTGTACCAGATTGACACCTTAAGGAACGCCTAACTTACGAAGATCACAGTTGTCAAAACTGTTTTATAGTCACTGCTTTGAGACGGGGTTGGACAAAGCGTGGTTGCGAGGCTAAAACACGTACAGAGAGCTTCATGCAAATTGATCCATCAGTAATGGAGTTACTGCAAGAACGCATATATGTGTTGTTTCTCTCACTGAATGTTTATTCCCAACTTTTTAAAAACGCCGCCTTGGCATGTAAGCCACTCAATAGACTCTATCCTAACACTGTCACATGAATTTTACATTAGCTTCTATATATTTCATCACCCAATTCTTTATTAATCCATCGAGAGCAAGTAAAATAGTCCAGACATCTATAGTAAGACTCAGGCCCTCATCCCTGAGTGGTATCATGTTAGTGAGCAACTAATCCTAACCATTCTTGGATGTAAACCCTTAGAGGATATACGAGTACGTAGTTATCGGGTCTTAACTCACGAGACCACCAGGCGTATATCTGGTTATATGGTTACTTCCCAACATACTCCACGATTTCTTGGGATACAAATCATTTGGCTTTTCAATCAGTGCAGAGTCACCTGTAGGTTGCACTGCAGTGAGTAAGTGGATGGAGCACGCTCCTACCCCACCAACCACCTAAATTTAATTAACCATCTCAAAGCTTATTCTGATATAAACAAATGAAATTCTACTTCTTGGTCTGCACAGGGTATGCGTACGCCTTCGACAAGGACACGTACTGGCGGTACGTGGGTGAGGGCTACAACTACTATAGCATCATGCACTACGGCACCTACGCTTTCTCCAACAACTGGGGTGTGGCTCCCACCATCGTGCCCACTGACCCCAATGTCGTCCTCACCGAGGCCTACGACAAATACGAGATGGCACAGACCGACGCCAACCAGATCAACAACCTGTACGGATGTTAAGTTTCCCGAAACTCTTTCAAAATATATATTCACTACATCGTGTTTAATTTTTTCTAACCTAAAAAAAGATCCCACATCCCTTTCAGCTCGGCTGATGATTAAGTGTAGTCAGATTGGAAGGTCGACTGACTATAGTGTGTTTGTTCTAACTTGACGAAGATCCATTACACTTTCACGTTTGTTGATGACCAAGTGTAAGCAGAACGGAGTGTCGACTTCAACCATGGAGACTCATTCCTAACATTTAAAGCTCATCAAATTTCGCGCAACGACACTGATCTTCAAAGCGTGGAAGTAGCCCAGTTGCCTGCTGAAAACAGATCAGCTACATTACACTGAAAGTACTTTGAAATTTTACAGAAAGCAACAACACTTACCGGTAATCTCAGAGGAGCTAACCATTTCACAACGATGATGCATTTATAATTCTGCTCTTGCCACCAAAGAAAGCTTTCAACTTTGTGAAATAGATACATCCTTCCTTAAGCCCTTCACTACAGGACACCTTCCATGTACTGAATAAAATGATCGGGAGGAGGCATCATTATCCCACCACAAAATGTCATCGGAGTCAAGGGGTTAAGCAATTCAGCCCGATAGCTTACAGTATATTTTCACTTCATTTTTGCTATCTACAGACGATTTTTTCCAGTTTAATGACACATATCTATCCCATGCAGTTAGAAAAGACTACGTTAAATAAAATAGTCTGAAGGAAAATAGAAAAAAACAAAAAAAAACAAAGAGAAATACATCACTGGACCAAACAGGTTAAGATGTTCCTTTCACTAGCCTGCCCTTACATTCACACGCCGCCTCACTCACCACCAATGACGTATTTTAATTTTTTGTCCCACTGTCTCCAGACCATTTTCTTCATTTTAAAAGAAGCCCTAGAAGTAATGGGGCTAATGAAGGGTGTCTCTAACCCCTTGACTTCTTAGTTTCTCTCTTAACCTGAATAAAATGGTCTGCAGAAAACAAGAATAAACAAAAAAAAAACTATCGTGGTGTAACCAGGTGCCAAATCTTTCAGACCCCCGACAGCTTCATAAAGTGTTGCTGTTTTGAAATGCAGAGGGTACACTGACTCTGAAGTGATGATGATGATGATGATGATGATGAGGATGATGATGATGATGAGGAGGAGGGGGAGGTAGAGGACGAGGAGGAGGATAATGATGAAAAGGAGGAAGATGACGATGAAGAGGAGAAGGAGGCAAAGGTTCATCTGAAATACACACACAGTGGACTACAGGACGAACCTACCCTTCTGCCGTTCTTTCGGTGGATGTGGAAGGCACTGAGGAACTTTTGTATAGCCAGGCAGCGAAGTCATCTGGTTATAAGTGTCACCACATGAAGGCGTCCCTGCCCAGCATCGATAGAGGAGTAAACGAAGGAAATACAACCGTGCGCAAGACTGTCCACACTACTGTAAAGAAACATTTTTAAAAAGCAACTGGCGGGTCTTGAAAGCTAACTGATCCCCACTGCCAAGGAACACTGCTATTTGAGTCCGCCATCCTTATCCAGGCAAATGATCCACCCACCCTACCCAGTGTTATAAATGTTTGGTACTGGTGTGAGAGGCACTGGCAGTACTGACTGTGATACATAGAGCTAAACAATGAAGTATATATATCCATCCCCCCCCCCTCTCTCTCTCTCTCTCTCTCATCCTGTGGGTAAGAAGGTTGTAGAAATGGTCTCTCCGAACCTTACATAACACATCACACTTTCGCTACAACCAACGCTACCTCACGACAATTTCCTACAAAACAGAGAGAGAGAGAGAGAGAGAGGGGGGGGGGATAAGAGAGGTTAATGCTTACAACCTTGAAACTCATATTATAAACTGAACATTCAAGGTGTCCACAGTGGTAAGATGGTGACAGTGGGGGGAAAGGTGACAGTGAACAAAGAGTTAACACTTTCAGGCTCCCTTAACGCACTCTTAACAAAGCGAAATCGTCTGGCGTTAGCTAGAATAGAATACTAGCGTTGTCCCTAACACGAAAAGATTAAATCTCTCTTACAACACACACACACACACACACACACACACACACACACACACACACACACACACACACACACACACACACACACACACACACACACACACACACCGAGCAAAACATTATGCCCCTCGCACTACGTGCACACAAGTGTAAAGTCAGTAATTGTATTCAATCACGAACTACCTCATTCAACTTGCGATAGAGTACCGGCTATAGTTCTTTAAGGGTTGGGGTGGATCTGAGCTTAATTGGGTTCGTAATAGCACACACACAGTTTCAGCTTGTTTCAGTTACTTAAATAGATTCATTCACAGTATGCTGGGCCATGTAAACAGCTTAGGAGAACAACGAATGCCATCCTTTCATGTAAGTAGTTTTGGCCTTGATGTATTGGCTCACATACTGATAGGGAAAGAACCGCGGAACTATGCCTCATGATAGTATACCGTAAAGCTGTACGAACTGTGATGACTAAGAGAAATGGAATAGCCATCAGTATTCAGTTACATTTCTCTACATCAGGATTCTCAGCCTGGCCAGAATGTATGCCCAAATTCTGTACCTCTATCCACCGTTTCCATAAATCCACAATGGTTCTGACGTCATTTTTCCACACGGTCTTGATTAGTGGCCAGGATGATAAAAAAAAAAAAAAAAAACGTGATGTTGGTACAACTAATATTATATGTATTGTACATGAATACTAGCAGGGGTACCCGGCGTTGCCGGGCCAAAAAGGCAAACACTCTATTCCTATTTGTTCTAGTTCAATCTTTCTTTCTACTCCAGAAAGACCAAGTACCTCTTATGCATCTGAAGAGGGATTATTATAAGAGGTCTCGGACCTTTCTATTTCAGGTTTCGCAGACTCACGCACAGTATTTGCGCGCACTTGTTTACCAATACCGGTGACCTCAAATGACCTCCGACCGGTAACCTCAAATGACCTCGGAAGTCAATCTCACAACACATGTCCGAACTGGAGGTCATGTGAGTCTCCATGCCAAAAATTGGGCTGCTGGGTTGTCATTCGAGCGTGTATTACCAGTGACCTCAAATGACCTCCAACCAGTGTGACCTCAAATGACCTCGGAGGTCAACCTCACATAGCCTATGTCCGAAATGGAGGTCATGTGAGTCTCCATGCCAAAAACTGGGCTGCAGGGGTACCCGGCGTTGCCTGGGCAAAAAAGACGAACACTACCGGTGACCTCAAATTACCCAGATCTGAATTTTGACCCCCCTAAAACCATCCTTGGGTCACCCTGATTCAGAATACATAGGTGTCTGGGGGCCTCTGGCCCTTAGTTTGGGGGTGATTGAAGGACAAACAAACAAACAAACAAACAACGCAGCTCATTTATACATATAGATTGCAAGGCAGGTATGAATAATGAATAATTTAAAACATCCTGATCGATGTGCACTGAAGTGGTTAATTTGCCAAAATAAATATTCAGTACATGCTGTAAAGTAACGAAACAAGAAACAGAGACACTGGTCTAATACAGATAGATAGACAGACAGATAACTACATTCATTAGTCTTTCCCTACACGATAATATATACAGGCAACCAACCACAAACAGATTACGAGTACATGAGTTTATCCACAGCCAGTAAGAAAATAGCTGTTACGGTGTTCCTGTTATTTAATCTATGAAGTCATTGCTGGCCATCACACTATGCCAACTCCGTTTGCAGTTCACGTACACGCGATTTACTGAGATAATTGTTACTGCTGTTCCTGAACAAGTTTAGGGAAGTATGACAAAGTTTTTGGCACTTGCCTTGTAAATAATTTACTAAATAATAATCTATAAAGTAGCAACGATTCTGCCGGCCGAGTGCAGGTAGACAATGGCCCAAGACGTATTCTACCTTGTTTTAAATGTATATATAATGCACAAACGCTACAGTTTCAGTGACTTAATTATGATAGATATAAGTAGCAGTACATATTAATGCCTCCGATCATGTCAAAATCCCCTTCTGAGCACAAAAATAGCACAGGTGGGTACCGAGGAAATTTTTCACGCTGGTGTGGAAAGACCATGTCTAGGTCCGTCGCTCATATTTTGTTTTTCCATATAAGCAGATGATTTCCAGAAAACGGCAACCTTGCCCTATCTCCCCCTCCCTCAACACAAACAATCGAAGCAAATAACCCTTGTGACCATTGTTGGGGAGGGAGCAACTGTAAGATAACAATAATTAAATCACAAGACTTAGTAATTTGTCTGATCATATATGGCATCCTGTTAAACTGATAACAACATGCACAGAATTACTTGCCTTGCTTCTTTACACGGGCAACCAAACAATCAGTTGACTAATTTAGGCTACCAGTTTAAACATTCAAGTAAATCATTATGTAACAGCTAGTGTTTGTACAAGTTTTCCATACAGTATCATTATACTCTGTTCTTGATAATGCCAAGCGAAATCCTTACGGTACATAAGAGATCTGAAGTGATGATATTAATGAAGAAATGTTCCATACCTAACTTCAACAACTTGAAGATCTGACAATGAATTTCGCATCAGACTGTCTTCTTTCTCCTTTTTCCATATGCTCAGGAATTCAGACAGCTTTAGGTTTCACACTAGCCATTTTAGTTTCACCTCTCTGCCATTCTGGCTTGAACAAGCTCAGTGCACACTGTCCAAGCAAAACAAGCTGAATGCCCGTATCAAGGAGGCTGACGCCTTGTGGCGTGTGAAAACTACGGGGCTCAAATGGCGCGCAGTTTAAACTGATTTTCTTTTTTTTTGTCTTTTCTATTCATACCTGTTTGTTGATAATGCTGGCGTCCTGAAAAACGAAAAAACTGGATTTAATTCTTGATTTCAAAGGACATTCGCAGCAAGGAATGAAGACTATGACTCCAAATATTATTTCCTAATAAGAAAAAATGTCTGAGATGAGACTTTTATTCTTATAATTAATTTGATATCTTTTCCAACTTAAATGGTGCATTAGCGAAATATGATTGATTCTGAGTACATATTTTTTAACAGATACTTATTATTTTTAATGACGAAGAAGGGGAATGAGAAGGGTCAGCATTAGGGCACACTGACCACTATAACAGGTTTGATATCTACTGAGTCATAAGTTAATGTTATCAAATCCGGATAGTGCAGAAAAGAAAATATAACAAGATTTAGTAGTACTCACAGTGCGATACCCTAGACCACTAATTTGTCTAAGGGTTGTGTGAAATGACTTTGCCTTGTGACTTTGACTTGCTACAGTTTACATTCAAGATAGAATTACTTCATTCTTGCTGAGCCTTAACCCTTCCACCAACACTGCAGCAATTTAAATCAAAACTGTTTAGAGCTGACATTGTCCAATGGCCTTGATCTTTGACCTCTCCCTGTGACCTTGATCTTTAACTAAACAGAGAATAAAACAAGCAAAAATTATCGCTGAGGTGCTCCTTGCATTTGATGGTTGTTAGTCTGACACATCCAAGAGGAAAAAACACTTGTCCTTCAGTAAAGACAGCGTAAGTCGTCATAGTATCCCCGTAGCTCTACAATTAAGGGTGATCCCCAAATTTCATTATGAATATTTCAAAAATGTTTTGTGCTATTTTACTTACACTCAATTTGCAAAATTTCATTAATTTTCATTAACTTTTACCCCTGTCACATAATCCTGCATTACCCCGTATCAGCCGACTGGACGTGGCTGAGAGTGGTGTTACGTCAAGACTTTTTTCAATTTATCTTTTAGTATTCATAAAATATTACTGAATTTTAAAATTAATAACTTTCAGTTTAATTAGATGTAAAATTTTAAACTTGTTAGATTTACTATAATTAATAAGTTTATTTAGATACCATAACCTAACCTAATGGCGTTACATCAGCCGGCCCATGGTAGTACATTCTGTCATTCTGGCTTGGCCTAGACAGGCACACCCACTGCGTATAATTATAAACGACAAGCCATAAGTCGTTCATAAGTTATCGGATATTTTCGCTATTAATTACATCGTCTCAAGCTGAATACCTGTATATCAAAACACCGACTAAACAAGGTGAAATTCTTAGACTGTCAAGCTATTGCTATGCTGAAATACTGAGTAGTATTACGTCATGTAGGAACTAAACAAGGTAACTAACCATCGTGTTTGGTCTCTTTCTAGGTTTTCGTTTGTGGACTTATCCACTGCAGTCCTGTCATGGCATGTGCGACCCGAACGCAGGATCACGTGTGGATGATTGGCTATCCAGCTGACATGATACCCGAAAATCGTCTCCCATCTTGCGCAGAAGTCCTGCGACGGTATTTCAAGTTACATCAATGCAGAAAGTTGAAAGTAAAGAGTGCATCAACTCAAGTTGTTCGCGAAACAATGTGCATCTGGGAGAGGGTGCGAATCCCAACGGTAGAAGAGCGGAATGCCTTTCAAAGGTGGAAAAGAAAGTCAAGAAGTACCGGCTTATCTTTAAGGGGAAAACTCGACGATCTACACAACAGATGAAGAGAGAGAAGATGAGTTTCTAGCCACTCCCGGAATTAATTATTGCTTGTGAAATGCGCTGGTTCATAATACCTTTGTAGAGCATAATTTTTACTTGTTACGTTGTCAATATATCAGAATTACAGAAATGAAGTGTTTTCGCTCTTTAATTATCCCACTGAAATGAGTAAAATTTCCCACTGTTATCGTTTCAACATCGAAAAAACTAAAATATAGCTATCCTCCGACTCGGAGACCAAAAACCTGTAATATCTACTGCTCGTGTGACAGCAGTTAATAAAGTCGTTTAAAGACAATATTTGGCACCAGCCATTTTCTTATCTGTATGAACTTTTATAAAGAAGCGCCTTTAGATTTTTTTTTTTTTTGTGTGTGTGTACTATTGAAGTCCATCCTACTCTACATCCAACAGCAGTCAGTTTCCTTTCTAAGAGATATACTTTGTTATGACTTACTGTTGCCACTCAAGGTACTAGTCTTTGTTCGTTTATAATTTTTTTGTTTTTTTATTAAACATTACACACTCTTCTGTCTTATGCCCTCTCCGCTTATTTATTTGTTTTTTTCTCTAGTTGGTTGCTCTTCTCTATCTTCCTTACGTTAACCCAAGAAAATATTCTCTCAAACAGCATTAGAATCTGCGAATGGTTTTCCGTGCTTTAGTAGCCAAAATTTAGAAGGAGTTCATATTGCCCACTCTGACGTTTAAGCAGAGGACCTCACCGTTTTGTGAGAAAATATTTCCTTATTCATTACTTAACATCAGTGATCTCCACTCACTGTCCAAGTCTTGCCTTTTTTTCCTCAGTAATGATTCCAGAGATCATCGGAGAAAGGCCTTTGGAATTTAGGCATGTTCTTCAAAACAGGTCTACTTGACACCAAACAAAAGTAGAACTATCTAGATCAAATGACAAATTTGCGAATTTGGGAACTCAATGAACTGAAAAAATATTCATAACTATACTCTAGAGTTTAGACACTGCAAGATTATGCGAGAATAACGCTACATGATCCACTCTGCTAGAATGTATGCCAAGCACCAAATATGAGACCAAATTATGCTAAAAGCATAAAATTATGCTGAATATGGTAACACTGCATCAAGGCCATCGCCGGTCAGAAGCCAGGGGTAAGGGCAGGGGCCAGGGGTATGGGCAGGGACTAGGGTGCAGGCAGGGACTAGGGATAAGGGCAGAAGCCAGGGGTAAGGGCAGGGGCCAGGGGTATGGGCAGGGACTAGGGTGCAGGCAGGGACTAGGGATAAGGGCAGAAGCCAGGCGTAAGAGCAGGAGTCATGAGTAAGAGTACGCTAGGTGTAAGAGAAGGGGTCAGGGGTAAGGGCAGGGATCAGAGGTAAGGGTTGGGGTCAGAGGTAAAGGCAGGGATCAGGGGTAAAGGCAGGGATCAGGGGTAAAGGCAGGGATCAGGGGTAAAGGCAGGGATCAGGGGTAAAGGCAGGGATCAGGGGTAAGGGCAGGGGCCAGGGGTAAAGGTAGACTAGATGTAATGAGAGGGGTCAAGGGTGAGGGCAGGGGTCAGGGGTAAGGGTTGGGGTCAAGGGTATGGGCACGAGGCCAGGAGTAAGGGCTGGGGTCCGGGGTATGGACTGGGGTCAGGGGTAAGGGCAGGGGCCAGGGGTAAGGCAGGGGCTAGAGGTAAGGGCTGGGATTAAGGGTAAGGGCAGGGGTCAGAGGTATGGGCAGGGTCCAGGGGTAAGGGCAGGGACCAGGGGTTAGGGCATGGGCCAGGGGTAAGGGCAGGGGTCAGGGGTAGGGACAGGAGCCAGGGGTAAGGGCAGGGGCCTTGGATAAGGACAGGGGGTCAGGGGTAGGGGCAGGGGCCAGGGGTAAGAGTAGAGGCCAGGTGTAAAGGCCAGGTGTAAGGGTAGGGGCCAGGAGTAAGGGCAGGGGCCAGGAGTGTACTACTTGCGTGAACTCATTCAGTTTGTTGACCTATTTTGTACTTCATTCTTGCTACCTAACCTGACCCAAACCAACCAACCGAATCTTCATTCATGACAGCATGAGCATGCGGCCACCCATGGGGACGAGTGCCTGTGGACCAACGCTATCGTTCCCTACATTCTTGATATTTATATCTGTGCCATAAGTACAATTCTAGACAGAAAAAAAAAAAAAAAAAGTCTGCCTACTATTCCACTGCGTCTGCTTCATAGTCTGGGTACGTCCGTCACTTTCCTGTCTGAAGCATAATAGGGTATCAAAGAAAATCATCTCAGCTAAGGAACATTAGCCACAGAGGATTCTGAAAAGTACGTCTGTGAACAAACTTTTGCTTCTGACTGTACCTCCTTCAAACAGAGTTTGACAGGGTCTTTCATATACACCGAGTCAAGCAGTATAACACCCGTGCTTGCGAAACGAAACCAGTTGTTGTGAGTTGATCGGCGCATGTTTCTGACTGTATGCCTGTGTTATGAAAATAAAACAGTTTTCATTCGATTTTAACCAAACTTGCCGGAAGGATTGAGAGACATTCAATGAGTCTTTTGTTTTTTAGAACAGGCCAAAGGTCAAGGTAACACGATTAAATCAAACACTAAGCAAAATCAACTTCAGCAGTTTTTATCCAGTTTAGACCAAACTTGGGGGAAGGGCTAAAAGTATGACAAGAATTAAGTGATTCGATTTTGAGGTTAATCATTCAAAGGTCAAGGTCACACGGCAAGTTCAAAGTTCGACCCACGTGTGTGTAATTCGCTCTTGACCACTCCAGCAGGGCGAATCTTAAAAACAGGAGAAAGCAACCTCATTCACTCATGTGCAGTCTCTCAGGTACCGTATGCAATGACTTTCACGGAACTAAGTTTAAGCCATCCATAAACAAACTCGGTTGAATTTACGGTTTATTCCAGACACTTCGCTCCGTTTGTCTGTTATAATTCATTATCAGTGTGTCATCCTCTATACTGACCACTTCACACCATTCGCCATGTTCCATACGCGCCTCTCATCCTCAGACCTCTTTCAGTCAAATTATCTTTACACCATCTTAATACCTTCTTGCTCTCCTTCTCCTGTCTCTCCCTCTGCTTCTGATCTGTACATTTCTTTTATCAGCCCATCATCATCCATTTTCTTCGATGAGAATACCAATTTTTGCCACACGCTGGTCAGTATTTTCCGTCTTACCAAGTCTGGTTCTACATGTTTCACTTGCAGTGCCATTTTTACCCTGTCAAACCATCCCACTTCACATATAAACCTTAGGTACTTCATTTCCAACACTTCCACCTCTTTTCCACTTCGTAACATTTATAACCCAAGCCTCTCATACAGACATTGCAGTAAGCACTGTACATCATGCATGACATCACTAAACTGTCACCGACCCTTCCTTCCACACGCTTGTCAATGACCTTAACACTTCTGCTTCTCTTATCCTATGCCTACCTCAGATCCCATGTTCCGCCTGCAGGTACATGTATGTCTGCTCTTTAGTGCTTCACTTCCAAATATTCCCTATTTACAGTATTCATATTCACTCTCAAACCGTTCTGCTCTGTCCCCAGTACATCTACTATCTTCAACAGCTCTCACATTCACTCTTTACTTTCTCTTCTCAAACTCTTTCAAACTCAGATACTAACTGCAGAAGTATACCTACTTAATCTGCGACCAATATTGTATCATCTACCAACAATAATTGCTTTACTTCCCATTCTATCCCCTTCCCAGGATCCCTAAATTCCTTCAGTCCGGTGATTTTTTTTTTTTTAATTCTTGCAACCTCCAGAAGCTTTTAAATCAATTTCGGGGAGATCTCCTGGAGTGAAGGGGTGAATGAAGGCTGTATCTAACTCCTCTGGTTCTAAAGTCTATCATAAGGTTAATAAAAACGTCTGGAAACTTTAAGAATAGAAAAGCATATATGTTACTGGACTGAAGTGGTTAAACCCTGTTCCTGGTATCCTTACAACTATCCCTTGCACCAGCCCGTCCATGAATAAACTGAACAACCTTGGAAATTTAATTCATGCCTGACGCATCCCGCCTAAATTTTCTAACCAATCACCCTTCTCCCTTTCCACTTAAATGCCCTCCCCCTTTGGTTAAAAACTCTTCATGGAACTTGCAAGTTCGCCTTTCTCTCTGCCAGACATATATACGAACTTGCCACAAGGCGTCTCTGTTAAATCTGTCATGTGCTTTCCCCAGGTTCATAATAGCTACTCCCTTTCTTCGTTTAATTTCACAAATAATTTTCAAAGTTAGCCCTTAATCAGCACATACCCAATCACACCTAAAGCCACCCAGTTCCTAAAGGCATTCTGTATCGTATAACAATTGCGTTAAATATGTACAGTAGTTACTTTCAGGTAGTCTGATATCAAGAATTGAGTCTTGTTGTATCAAAGAATTGGACATTTCTGTTTTTCTAAGTTATACCGTACTAGATTAACATACTCTGATCTAACATTATCATACGAAGTTTGCATTAAATTCTGTCTGCTCCATCATCCAATCCTTTACATCAGAGTGACCTAGAGACATCTTAAACGAGAGTAACCAGTCGTTCTGCCAGACAGGCACTGTGTGAGCAATTAACTTCAACCAGTCTTTGGATGATGTTCTTATGGGTTACTTCCAGCTGAACTGTCTTAACTCCCGAGACCACCAGGAGTCCATTTGGTTACATGGTTAACAATCAGTGTAGTAAATGATTTTCTGAGCTATACGAAACCAGTTGTCTTTTCATTCGTTGTAAAGTCACCAGAAGATAGTACTGCATCAAATGTATGGATGGTGGACACCCTCACCTACCACTTAGACTTAATTACCTATCTCAAGGCTTAGGTTGATTAAAATTCCTAAACTTCCTACGCTCGGTTTGTACAGGAGCTGAGTACGAATTCGACCAAGACACCAACGCGCAGTACGTGGGTGAGGGATACAACTACTGCACTACATCGTACACAGTGGGGTATGGCTCCCAACATCGTGCCCTTAGACCCAACCGTCGTCCTCACCGAGGCCTACGACAAATATGAAATGGCGTAGTCTGATGCCAACCAGATCATCAACCTATTCCATTGTCAACCTTAAACACGTTTTTTTTTTTTTTTTTTTTTTTTTTCATGGGGAGCGGGGATGTCTTTACTTAAAAAGAAAAATCAGCTTCCTCAGCATGCATCTTTTCTCTTCTGAAATGGTTGAATAAATCACACAGAATATAGAAATACTGTTTCTTAACTTATTCAAACATTTTCATGGGCTTTTTTTTTTTTTTTTTTTTTTGGCTAAGACACCTATAACTGCTAAGTCAAGCATAGTGCACTGCAATGATGTATAACCAGTAGAATTACGTAATAATATTTCTGTTCTCACCAAAACACCAAAAATATCCAATGAATATTTCACATGAAACATGTGAAACACGTAATATATCCTTTGTCTATAATTGTTGGCTACATCATGTTTCCACTCATTTATTTATCGTTCACAATAGGCCTTGAAAATCGCACAGAAACAGTTAACCAGTGAGTTCTATAAATATTTTAGTTCACTCATATCATACAGTTCTCATTTTTATAGACTAGTATTAAGCATTTTCGGTGGCTAAAGTTGGCAGTGGGGAAGGAGGTGGGTGGGTTAAGTGCAGCACGCCCTTCTGTAGCAAAAGCCAAAGCAGTACAGAGGCGACGAGGATGGAAGAAGGCTTCAGACTCTCCGTCGAAACGTGCTAGACTAAATAACAGGTGAACAACCATTCACACATGGGTCAATTACTTCACCAGTCGCAAGGCTTGTCGGCAGATGATCAAGATGGCACTCTGTACTGATCACCCGCTTTATGCATTAACTGCAGCACGTTTGTAATTAACAGGATGATCTATAACCCCTTCAGCTCAGTTGCTGGGCAGTGTAGTAAGACTGGAGGGTCGATCTGGCTTTGTTCCAACTTGCCAGACATCCCTGACCCCTTTTCAGTTCAACTGACGGCCAAATGATATCACATAGGAATGTCCATCTAACCAGTAACCAAGGAAACTCATTCCTACCTCATTATTAGCCTATAGCTCATAGAATTATATGCAACCACGACTTTAGTATTCAAGTTGTGGGAATGGTCCAGTTTCATCAGTAAAATGCAATTCGACACAACTAAACAATTCATCTGGAGTGTGTGTGTGTGTGTGTGTGTGTGTGTGTGTGTGTGTGTGTGTGTGTGTGTGTGTGTGTGTGTGTGTGTGTGTGTGTGTGTGTGTGTGTGTGTGTGTGTGTGTGTGTGTGTGTGTGTGTGTGTGTGTGTGTGTTCTTACCTAATTGTATCTTTACAGGAATGAGTCAAGCTCGTACTGTCCTGTGTCTTAAACCATATTTATCGTACATATCCTTAAATTTGTTAATTGTTTTGGCACACACTATTTCATTCGGTAGTGCATTCCACTGATCAATTGCTCTATTTGGGAAACTAAATTTCCTTACGTCTTTATCACCTCTCTTTTTATGCAGTTTCTTGCAGTGTCCTCTTGCTGATGCTTCCCCATTGGTTAAGTAATCATTTATGTCTATTTTCTCCTTCCCTGATATGCTTTTTTTTTTTTTTAATGCGAGGAAGAAGGAACCAAAGCCCATGAGCCCGCAGTAACAGTTCCCTCCAAGAGAAAAACATAATACAATACAGAGCCAAATTCAAGATCTGATCATTTCGAGATGCCTGGACACACTGCGTTTGAAAGACTGGAGATCATAGGCAGCAGGAAATACAGACAGAGGGAGACAGTTCCAGAGCTGACCTGTTGCATAAATGAAAGACGGGGAGTAACGGTTAACTCTTGCATTAGAGAGTTGGACAGAAAAGAGATGAGAGTTTGCTGCCAGACGAGTGCTACGCGCCCGTCGTAGAGGTGGAGGAATGCAAGCAGACAGTTCAGAGGAGCAGTGACCATTAAAGTAGCGATAGAAAAGAGATAAAGATGCAACAGTGCGGCAAAGAGACAGAGGTTGAAGGGAGTCAGTAAGAGGAGGAGAGTTAATGAGACGAAAAGCCTTTGACTCCACCCTATTGAGAAGAGCTGTATGTGGGGAGCCTCCCCACCCATGAGAGTTGTACTCCACACAGGGGCGGATAAAACCCCTGTATAGAGTCAACAATTGTGCAGGGGTAAAGAAAGAGCGGAGTCGGCTTAGCACACCCAATCTCTTGGAAGCAGATTTTACAAGAGATGTAATATGATCTTTCCAAGATAAGTCCATAGTAAATGAAACCCCAAGCATGTTCAAGGATGATGCAGGATTAAGCTCAATATTATTAAACATTAGTGGGTATACCTGTGGAAGATTTTGTCGGGTTGATAGGTGTAAGAACTGAGTCTTAGATGCATTAAAAACAACCATATTATTTTTACTCCAGTCAGAGATACGAGCCAAGTCAGACATTAGGTGTGCCATAGCCTCATCCCTTGTTTGTTGAAGTAACTGTTGAGATGGGCGTTGCGGGAACCGAATGGAAAGGTGAAGGGTGGAGTCATCAGCATATGAGTGGATAGGGTTAGATGTACAGCTTAGAAGATCATTGATGAATAAAAGGAAGAGAGTTGGTGATAGGACAGAGCCCTGAGGAACGCCACTGTTGATAGATCTAGGAGAAGAACGATGGCCATCTACAACAGCGGCTACAGAATGACCAGAAAGGAAGCTAGCGATGAAGGCACAGATAAAAGGATAGAAACCGTAGGAGGGCAGTTTGGAAATTAAAGATTTATGCCAGACTCGATCGAAAGCCTTTGAGATGTCAAGTGCAATGGCAAAGCTTTCGCCAAAGTCCCGAAAGGAGGATGACCAGGAGTCTGAAAGGTAGGTGAGAAGATCGCCAGTGGAGCGTCCCTGACGGAACCCGTACTGACGATCGGAAAGAAGGTTGTGATAGGAAAGATGCCTTAAAATTTTTCTTTTGAGAATTGACTCGAAAACTTTTGAAATACAGGATGTTAAAGCAATTGGACGATAGTTGGAGGGTTGGGAGTGGTCACCCTTCTTTGGGACTGGCTGAATGAGAGCAAACTTCCAGCAAGAAGGAAAGGTACAAGTTGACAGACAAAGGCGAAAGAGTTTGCCTAGGCAGGGTGTAAGCACAGAAGCACAGTTCTTGAGAACAGGAGGGATCCCATCAGGCCCATATGCCTTATTAGTACTGAGGCCAGTGATAGTAGAAAATACATCAACTGAAGAAATTTTAATGTCAGCCATGTCGAAGTCAGAGGGGGGAAGTGATGGAGGAACAGCACCGGAATCGTCTAAGGTGGAATTGGAGGAGAAAGTCTGTGCGAAGAGAACTGCTTTATCAGTAGAAGAAATAGCTACAGAACCATCAGAGTAGAAAAGAGGAGGGAAGGATGATGAGGTAAAGTTGTTAGAAAGATTTTTGGCAAGGTGCCAGAAGGAGTGGGAAGAATCGGAGTTGGAGAGTTGAGAGCATTTAGTATGGATGAAATTATTTTTAGTAGAGCGAAGAACAGACTTAGCACGATTCTGGGCAGAAACGTAAAGATGATGTGATTCAGGGGTGGGTTGGCTCCGGTACCTTTTGTAGGCCCTCTCCTTGTTGCGGACAGCATTAGAACAAGCGTGATTAAACCAAGGCTTTCTTGCGTTAGTCAAAGGATATGAGAAAGGAATGTATGCTTCCATGCCTGAGAGAATAACTTCTGTAATGCGCAAGGCACACTCAGATGGCTCCCGGCCATGGAAGCAATAATCATTCCAGGGAAAATCAAAGAAGTACTGCCTGAGGGCCTGCCAGTCTGTGGCTCCAAAATGCCACAGACGACGTTTCCCTGGAGGGTCCACAGGCCGTACCGGAGTGATAGGACAGGTTAAGGTAATAAGGTTGTGATCGGAGGAGCCCAACGGAGAGAAAAGATTAACAGAGTAAGCAGAAGGATTAGTTGTGAGGAAGAGGTCAAGTATGTTGGAGCTCTCTCCAAGGCGGTCTGGGATACGGGTAGGGTGCTGTACAAGCTACTCTAGGTCATTAAGGACAGAAAAGATGTAGGCTTGTTCACCAGGTGGATCAGTGAAAGGAGAGGAGAGCCAAAGGTGGTGGTGAACATTGAAATCTCCTAGAATGGAGATTTCAGAGAAAGGAGAAATGGATAGAATGTGTTCCATCGTAGAAGTAAGATAGTCGAAGAATTTTTGATAGTCAGTAGAATTAGGGGATAAGTAAACAGCACAGATATATTTAGTCAGAGAATGACAGGAAAGCCGAAGCCAGAGTGTAGAGAATTCAGAAGAATCGAGTTCAGGAACACGAGAGCAAGATAAGTCGTTGCGTATATATACACAACAGCCACCTTTGGCTTTGAAATGAGTATAGAGAAAGTAGGAGGGTACAGAAAAGGGTTTGCTGTCAGTTGCCTCAGACAGCTGAGTCTCCGTTAGAAAAAGAAGGTGAGGTTTAGAGGAGAAGAGGTGGTGCTCAACAGAGCGAAAGTTAGAGGAAAGGCCGCGAATGTTGCAGAAATGAAGAAGAAGTGAGTCAGACAGTGGTTCCAGGCACCTCGAGTCGTCACCGGGAGAGGGGCTGATGGTGGGGGCATTTATGGTCCCCCCCCCCTGGGGACTCCGAGGCTTGGTAACGAGACGCCGTTTGTTAAATTTTGAATAGGAAGTGTAGTGTGTACTGTGCATGTAGTTTGGTGTAGATAGTTACAGAAATTTGTACTGGAGAGCATGCTGGCCTACTCTCTGTGTAACTGAGACACTGAAAAAGTTCAGCAAAGGGGGATGGTCAGGAACTAGTCCTGAGGGCTGATGAAACGGGAGCTCCAGCACTCCCTGTCATCAGCTTTCCATCCACCTCGGGAGTACTGCCCTGCTCGACTGGTGCTACAGTCTAATCCTCACAATATAGCATAATCATGTCACCTCTTCTCCTTCTCTTCTGTAGTGTTGGTAGATTCAGTTTATTTAGTCTTTCTTCGTAGCTTAGATCCCTTAAGCTTGGGACCCATCTTGTAGCGGCCCTTTGAACTTTTTCAATCTTGTCTATGTGTTTTTTGAGATAAGGACTCCAAACTACTGATGCATACTCCAGGGTTGGTCTGATGAATGATGTTATCTTTCTTAGCATTTCTTTATTTATGTATGTGAACACTATTCTCATATTTGCAAGCAGTGTATACATGTTCCATACCTTCTCACTGATGTGGTCAGCCGGAGAAAGTCTGTTATTGATAATCACACCTAGGTCCTTCTCTCTTTCTGATGTGTGTAGGGTTTTATTTCCTAACGTATAATCCCAATCAGGTCTTTTTCCACTTTTACCAAACTTGATTACATGACACTTCCACATTGAAATCCATTTGCCATGTATTACTCCATTCATGAAGTTTATTTAATTCTTCTTGTAGCTCTTTACAAGAGTCCGTGTTAGTAATTCTCCTTTGTATTTTTGCATCATCTGCAAACATATTTAGATAGCTTTCATTTCCAGTGTTACTGTCTATATCATTTATATACACTAAAAACATGATTGGTGCCAGCACTGAGCCCTATGGTACTTCACTAGTCACTTCTTTCCATGATGAGTAATTTCCCCTTAGTACTGTTCTCATTTCTCTTATGAGAAAATCTTGCATCCAACAATACAGTTTGCCTCGAATTCCTTCTTGATGGTACAGTTTCCATTAAAGTCTTTGGTGTGGTACCTGTGTCAAATGCTTTCTTGAAATATAAACAGATACTGTCCACCCATCCTTCTCTTTCCTGTAATGTGTCTGTTACTCTGTCATAGTAGCTCAACAGATTAGTAACACTATTTTCATTTTCTGAAACCAAACTGTCTTTCTGTTATCATATTGTGTTCTTCTAGATGATTTACCCAAGCTTTTCTTATAAGCTTTTCTAATACCTTGCTTACAACACTGGTTAGTGATACTGGTCGGTAGCTGAGTGGATTTTGTCTATTCCCTTTCCTGAATAAGGGAACAATGTTTGCTTTCTTCCAAATATCAAGTAGTTTACCTTGTCACAAGGATTTCTTGAAAATTAAAAATAATGGTTTACTTGACTCCTTTGCACATTCACGTACCACCCAACATGAAATTTCATCAGGACCATTTGCTTTTCCTTTGTCTAATTTACTTAGCTCCTCCTGTATTACTTTTTCTGATGTTTGTATATCTGGTAGTATGTATGAGCATGCATGTTCCACATAATCCCTCTCAAAATTTTTTTCCTCTGTAAAAACTGATTGGAAATTCTTGTTTAGTGCTTCACAAATATCCTTCTCTTGTGTATAGGTGATTCCCTCGTCCGTAATGGATTGTATTTTATCTATTACTTTGGTTTTGCTTCTGATGTAGCTGTAAAATAGCTTTGGTTGATCACTACTTTTATTTATGATATCCTCCTCAAACTGTTTTTGGGCTTCTCTCCTTATTCTTGTATAATCGTTTCTTGCCTGTTTGTAATTATTATATGCCCTTTCACTATTGTGTCTTCTGTATCTATTCCACAACAAATCTCTTTTTTCTTTTGATTTTTTACACTCTGTATTGAACCATTTCTTTATTTTCTTTTCTGCTTCTTTGTGCTGTGGGATGTGTGTGTGTGCGTGTGTGTGTGTGCGTGTGTGTGTGTGTGTGTGTGTGTGTGTGTGTGTGTGTGTGTGTGTGTGTGTGTGTGTGTGTGTGTGTGTGTGTGTGTGTGTGTGTGTGTGTGTGTGTGTGTAATGACCAAACTGAAACTTAACAAAGAAGGCCCTCTACTACTAGCGGTTGTAGAAGCAGTAGTAGTAGTTGTTGTACCAGTACTAGTAGTAGTACGAGTAGTACGGTACTAATAGAAACAGTGGTAGCAGCGGTAGCAGTAGTGGTGCCAGTTAGCAGATGAGAGCCCATTCTAAAATCTGAACGAAAAATTAAGAACGATATCTGCCTTCCTTCCCCTATTTTGTGTCTTTTATAAGTTTTGGGGAGGGGTTTGCCCCTCCTCCCTAAAAATACTGGTGGAAAATTTTATATATTTGGAAGACATTATCTAGAAACCAGACGGACTAACCTGAGATTATATATATATATATATATATATATATATATATATATATATATATATATATATATATATATATATATATATATATGCTTATTTTCCTCTACTTCTGGTCGTATTTATTTCGGGGATGGGGGCCAACCTCCCCCCTCTCCTAAGAACTAAGTGAATAATGAATAATGGATTCCCAGCACCTGGTACCTAAGACCACATGGCACTAATCAATGCAGTGATATATGACTAGTGATGGAACAGAAACGTGGAAGATGTAGAACTGCACTTGACATTGAATGGTCCTGTCGCTGAAGCTGTCTTGCTGTTGAAATTGTCTTGCTATTGAAGTGATCTTGCTGCTGAAGTGGCCTTGCCAATGAAGTGGTCTTGCCATAGAAATCGTCTTGGCGTTGAAACGGCTTGGCAAAAATGCGGCTTGATTGGTCAGTTGGTTTAAAGGCAAAACCCAGGAAGGTGTGAGGGGTACACGTCAATGGGAGGTTCTTAAACTATTCATGCCATGAAACCACAGGCCGGAAGAAACACGGAAATATCAAGAAGAGAGGTAGGGCAGAAGAGAAGAAGAAGACAGTCGGGAGAGGAAGACTGGAGACAAAAAGGCCCCTTTCAGTCGCCTCTTACGACAAGCAGGGATAGCCTACTAGGGAAGCATTCTAGCCTACGGGGGAAGCATTCTTTCCCCCGTCCCCAAGGGGGACCTCCCAAGAATCACTGGGGACCCACGTTCCCCAAATATCGCAACATAACATATTAAAGATATCATTAACATATCTGCTCTCCTTTCACTATTCCTAGGAATTTTTGATATGGTGAGGGAGACCGACCCCCCAAAATCATGGCTGGAAAAATATACTGTATAGTGGGAGACCGAAGTAACCAGACGAACTCACCTGAAAAGTTTCATTCAAATCCATCAATTAGCCTGAGAGAAGTTAAGGCACGAACACACACACAGACGCACGCACATATGGACAGGCTGAATCCCGTGCAATGACATAATGCAAGCTGCTGAAAATGATACCATCATGCTTCACAGGATCAGTAAACAATCAGTGCCAGTCTTCCTTTCTCCAGTTCTATTTTATCTACCTATAGCCAGACACCACAATGCCGTAAGGGCCATTTGTCTTCGAGTTAGCTGTTTTACGGGCAGGGGCACTAACCCTTCGCCAACCCAGTTGTTGGCACGTAGGGAACACGTATGGGTTGGTTATATGGTTACCATCTATCGTTGTAAATGGTTTCCTGGCTTACAGGAAACCATTGGGCTTGTCACGCAATGTAAGGCCGCCTGAAAAGGAAAGAAGAGTAATAAAAACTGAGAGGAAAGATGGGAGAAACAGGGAGAGAGAGAGAGCGGACACTAAAAAAGAATGATATACGTGAAGGAAGACGTAGGCAGCATTACATCAAGTGAGTGGATGATAGTTGCCTCTCAACAAGGCAAAGCCAATCTCAGATTCTCCCTTCGACGAGTAGGAGTCTAAGGCTAGGCATCTGTAGCTCAGTATTTTTATGGGTGGATGGCCGACTTATTCCCCCTTGGTGGCATCACATTTTGAAAAATTTGAGGAGTGAACCTACGCGCGTCTAAGCCTTAACTCTGACTGGGGTGTTCTAACCGCAACACCAGCAGTCCTCAACACAACACTGTAAAACTTTACCTTAATGGTTATGTTGCTGAAGCCAGAGAAGGACTGGACCTTAACCTCGATAATGTATATTTCACTGTATTCTTGCTGCAGGTACACGATTTTGTCTAAAAGAGCATTTGAATAGGGAATGGGTTAAAGTAGGCTGTATTATAACCTCAGGTTGACAAACTGTCTGGAGGAGGCAAAGATTAGATGAAAATGACGTCCTCGTAATGAAAGGGCAATCAATTTTCTCCCCCCTCCACCTCACCCTTTCCCCCCCTCCACAAGTCATAATTCACCGGACCAAGTCTACGCTATAATTATATAACCCCGAAATTCGGAAGATAAAAAAAAAAAAAAAATCTTCGGACGTAAGAAAACTACCTCGGGGTAACAAGGATAACATACCGGTAACCATTCGTCATCGTGTTGAGAGGGTTAACCCGTAGCTTGACGCTACAGTTAGCCACACAGGGTGGAACTAGCGTATAATTTATTCCATACCATTTAATCTGACTTAGTCAAGGAAGATGCTGTTGTTATTTCTGCTGCTGCTGCTGCAGACGACGACGACGACGATGATGATGATATTGATGGCTCCACGTCCTATCAATAACATTAATGATGATGATGATGACGATGATGGCTCCACGTCCTATCAATAACACTTTCTTGTGACCAAGCCCAAGGATCACTAGCTGCCTTCGGAACTTAAATATTTCTTCAAAGTTGGAGACAATCAGTCGCCAAGCAGTCTGCACACATATACTGCGACGAGTCTGTCGATGGAACCAAGTCTTGGTGTGGGATATTCATTAGGGATTATGAATCACCCACACAGTACGTGGACACTAAATATCAAATAGATTCCCTGACTTTCTTTCCTCTATAAGGACAGTCTGACTATAGATAGATAGATAGATAGATGGAATTTGAAATGTATCTAAATGTCTATTGATGTGATCAGTGTTAATCTGTGGCTTTAGGAAGAGTTTTAAAAATGATGGTAGTCAAAATCGATCAGATTATTTTTTAGATGAAATGAAACGAAGAGAGGAAGGAAAAACGATTCAAACACTTTCCTATGCCAGGCTACATGTGTGTCTGTCTGTCTGTATGTCTCATTAATCTATCTATCTGTCTATCTATCTATGGGGTACCTCTTGAGCCTCGCTGCTTCATGTGTCTTTACTATTTTCTTTGCCTGTTTCTGTGTAATAAAACTTCCTTGACTAAGATACTGAGGTGAAGGTAAAGAGAGCTCTAAAATGGGTAGAGAGAGAGAGACTGACTGACTTGGAGAGTGCATGTGAGTGAGGTGGAGGGGGAAACCTGGGATGAGGTGGAGGGATGGGAGGGAGAGGTATATCAGAGAGAGAGACTGACTTGGAGAGTGCATGTGAGTGAGGTGGAGGGATGGGAGGGAGAGGTATAGTAGTGAGACAGACAGACAGATAGGATGATAGATAGATTTGGAGACTGTATGTGGGTGAGTGGAGAGGTAGACTGAGAGTGAGGTGGCTGGATAGGGTGAAATATGAGTTAGGGTGTGGAATGGAGAGAGACTGACTTGGAGAGAGTGAGTTGGAGAGGGAGAGAGAAAATGAGGAGTGGAGAGAGAGACTAACTAGAAGAGTATGTGAGGTGGAGAGGGAGAGAGGGAGATGAGAATGACACGAAGGCATTTTGTTCAGAGACTAAGGTTGCTAGATAGATAGATAGATAGATGGATGGATAGATTGATAGATAGATGGACTGATAGATAGATAGGTAGGTAGATGGGTGGATAGGTGGTTAATGTCTATCCAGCCCCTGAGAGAGAGAGAGAGATGGCTAGATAGATAGTAGATAGATAAATGAACTTAATTTGGCATAGGTTAAATCTTGCTCAATTATTATAATTATTATTTTAGTGCAATACTTACCTCTATAGTGAATGAGGTTTTTGGAGACAGTTCAAAATTTTGGAGGGAGATTTCAAAATTGTCCCTGCATCAATTCAAACTGATTTAAATTTCGTCAGTATCCAGAATAGAAGTAAATTGACATAGAGCAGAAAATTATGACTGGAATATATATTGTGTAAAAACTGAGAGTAATTTTGATGATGATGATGCTGAACATTTTGAATCACAGTCCCCCGCTGTGCCATCAAAATGTGTACAGAAGTAATATTTG
>NC_137047.1:28051512-28169012 GCF_032717465.1 Coenobita brevimanus | reverse complement strand
GAAGGGAAGGAGAAGAAAAGGAGGAATTCAGATTAGAATGCAGAAATAGGTTTTTGGTGTTGGAAACGTTGGAAGAGGGGGAGAGAAGTGTAGATGAGATGTGGGAGGATGTGAACAAAGTTTTGTATGAGACTGCTGAATGTACGATTGGAAGGAGACATAGATTCAGGAGAAAGAAATGGATATCAGAGGAAACGTGGGATATGATAAAAAAGAGAGGTGAGGCTAAATTGAGGAGTGAGATGCAATGCGTTGATGAACGAGAGATTGAATTAGCAAGAGCTGCGTACTGGAGTTTGAATTCAGAAGTAAGAAGGTTAGCTAGGAGAGATAAAAGAAGATGTGTGGATGAAAAGGTTGCAGAGACTGAAATCTTAATAAACAAAAATGATGGACAGAGTCAAAGAATAGCATATGAATCGATTAGAGAACTGAGTGGTAATGCAGGTAAACGCAAGGAAATACCAGTTAGAGACAGGGAAGGAAATTTATTGACCAAAGATGGAGATATTAAAAACAGATGGAAAGAGCATTTTGAGACAGTTCTTAATAGACCAATACCACCAGAAGAGGATATACCGTCTGCTCAGGAAGATTTAAATATAGAAACAGGAGAGTTGAGGCTTGCAGAAGTGGAGAAAGCAGTAAAACAGTTAAAGAATAATAAGGCACCAGGGGAGGATGGTTTATTTCCGGAAATGTTTAAAGTGGAGGGGGATAGATTAATAATGATCTTGACCAAGCTATTCAATAAGATATGGGTGACGGGGTTACTACCATCAGTTTGGAAGAATGGTGTAATTGTTAAAGTTCCGAAGAAGGGAAACCTTAGTGAATGTGGTAATTGGAGGGGAATCTCTTTGTCACCGATAGCTTTGAAAGTTTTCAGTAGAGTGTTGTTAAATAGGTTGGAGCCGGTGGTTGAGGGTATTCTGAGGGATGAACAGGCTGGTTTTAGAAAGGGACGTGGTTGCAATGATCAGATCTTTATAGTTAGGCATTTGATGCAGCAAGTTAATGAAATGAGAGTACCGTTAAGTCTTTGTTTTGTTGATTTTGAAAAGGCTTTTGATAGTGTTTCGAGAGAGACTATGGGGAAGATCATGAGACATTATGGAATACCAGAGGAGTTTGTGAGGGTCATTATGAACATGCATGAGGACACATTTTGTAAAGTGATGGTTGATGGTTGTCTGAGTGATTCGTTTGAAGTCAAGTCCGGAGTAATTCAAGGTGGTGTTCTATCGCCTTTACTATTTATATTGGTCATTGATTACATTATGAAACGCGTTGGAACAGAAACCGGTGCAGGTATACTTTGGGGAGAGAACAGGAAACTTTTGGATTTAGATTATGCAGATGATATAGTTTTGATTTGTGATGGGCCAGAAGAGATGCAGAGAGTGTTGGACTGTTTGGTGAGTGAAGGTCACAAGGTGGGTTTGGTTATTAATTGTGGAAAAACTGAAATAATCAATATGAATATGGAAAATGCGCAGAAATGTGTAATTGGAGGTATGGTTGTAAAGCAAGTTGATAGGTTTAAATATTTAGGTACTTATTTAGCCAAGGATGGTTCTTTGAACTTTGAATTCGAGGAAAGGTTAAAGAAGGCTAATCAGGCAATGGGAATGCTTAAAAATATTTGGAATAATAACAATTTCTCTGTGCATACAAAAATCAAACTTTATAAGGTAATGGTTAGGAGTATCTTAATTTATGGACACGAGTCTTGGTACAGCACAGTGACTATGGAAAATAAATTCTTGGTGTTTGAAAAATAAAGCACTTAGAAGAATATTAGGAGTTAAGTGGTGGGAAAGGATACCAAATAGTAGAATTAGAGAAATAACGGGAGTGCAGCCGGCCGATGAATATGTTAGGTTCTCACGATGGAAGTGGCTAGGACATGTGTATAGGAGACAGGGAATAGTACGAGGTACACCAGGGTGGGTGGCACTTGGTAGGAGAGGTAGGGGAAGGCCAAAAGAGACGTGGGTGAGGACAATGAGACGGGAAGCTGGAGATGAGTGTTGGGGAGATCTTGAGGAGTTAGCACAAGATAGGATGTGGTGGTGTGAGTTCATCGAGGCCCTATGCATCCCCGAGGGTGCCACAGGAAATGATTGAGAAGTGATGAGAGCACGAGGGAAAAGTTTCGGTGCGAATGTAGAAACAAGTTTCTAGTCCTGCAGACTTTGATGGAATCTGAAGACAATGATATTAATCAAATGTGGAGAGAGGTAAAAGAGGTTTTGCATGAGAGTGCTAAGGTTACTATTAAGAAAAAGGGAAAAGCGAGAAGGAAAAAGTGGATGTCAGATGAAACATGGAATGTAATTCAGAAAAGGAAAGAGGCGAAGTTAAGAAGTGAAGAACAACATGTTGATGGCCAGGTAGTTGAAGTACTTAGAGCAAAGTATTGGAGTTTACATTCTGAAGTAAAAAGACTTGTTAGACGTGATAAGAGGAGACTATATGATGAAAAGGCGACAGAGACAGAAATTAAATTAAGTAAAAATGACGGTCAGAGCACAAGAGCAGCGTATCAGGCCATAAAGGAGTTAACTGGGACTGAAAAGAGAAGGAAGGAAATACCTGTACGAGATAGAAATGGTAATTTGATGACTAAAGATTTGGATATAAAAGGAAGATGGAAAGAGCACTTTGAATCTGTTCTAAATAGACCAATCCCAGCTGAAGAGGACATTTTGCCAGCCGAGAGAGATTTGCAGATAGAAACAGGGGATATAACTTTGGAAGAGGTAGCAAAATCTATAAAGGAGTTAAAGAATTTTAAGGCTCCAGGTGAGGATGGAATACTCCCTGAAATGCTTAAGGTGGAAAATGACGAGTTGATGAATGCACTTTTGAAACTTTTTAATGTGGCTTGGGATAATGGTGGAATTCCAGAAGAGTGGAAAAATGGAGTGATTATAAAAATACCAAAAAAGGGAGATTTAAGTGTGTGTGGCAATTGGAGGGGGATAACTTTGACACCTGTAGTTGCAAAAGTCTTTTCCAAAATCTTGTTGAACAGAATAGAGCCAGTAATTGATAAAATTTTAAGAGAAGAACAAGCGGGATTTAGAAAGGGTCGAGGTTGTAATGATCAGATTTTTATTGTAAGGCATCTAATGCAACAAGCTAATGAGATGAAAATGCCACTTAACATGTGTTTTGTGGATTTTGAAAAGGCGTTTGATAGTGTTTCACGTGGAGCTATGTTGAAAATTATGAGATTCTATGGTATACCAGAAAAGTTTGTAAATATCGTTAGAAGCCTGCATGAAGGTACTTTTTGTAAGGTAATGGTGGGTGGTTCTTTGAGTGATCCATTTCAAGTTAGGTCAGGAGTGATTCAAGGAGGAGTTCTTTCGCCATTGTTGTTTGTTTTGGTTATGGATTATGTTATGAAAAAGATTGTAAGGAGAACAGGTGCAGGAATTAACTGGAAAGAAAATAAGAAGCTGATGGATTTGGACTATGCTGATGATATTGTACTGATTTGCGGAAGTATTTACGAGATGCAGAGGGTGCTCGATTGTCTGGTGGAGGAAGGAGAAAAAGTGGGATTGGTAATAAATTGTGGAAAGACTGAAATTATTAATATGAACGTGGAGAACCAAATCGATTGTGTAATTGGGAATAATGTGGTGAAGAATGTAGAAAACTTTAAATATCTGGGAACGATTGTATCATCTAATGGATCATTAAACAATGAAATTGAGGAGAGGATTAGACAGGCTTGGCGAGCTGTTGGAATGTTGAAATCTGTTTGGAATAATAATATGCTTTCGGTACATACTAAAGTGAAAATTTACAAGTCCATGGTTAGACCCATTTTAATTTACGGGCATGAGTCATGGTACAGTACAATTGCAACAGATCAGAAAGTATTAGGATTTGAGAATAAAATACTGAGAAGGATTCTTGGGGTAAAGTGGCAAGACAGAGTTACAAATGAAAGAGTAAGGGATATTACGAGAGTGGAACCAGTTAATGAATATGTGAGACTGTCTCGCTGGAAGTGGCTGGGGCACATACCTGTATACAGAAAAGAAGGTTGTTTAATACAGGATGTGCCAGAGTGGACTGCTAGAGGAAGAAGAGGTAAAGGTAGGCCGAGGGAAACCTGGTTGAGGACAATGAAAAAAGAAGCAGGAGAGGAGTGTTGGTGGGACCTGAAGGAGATGGCAAGAGACAGATATTGGTGGAGAGAGTTCATTGAGACCCTATGCATCCCGTGGGGTGCCACAGGAAATAATTGATTGATATTCAATAGAAGAAGGACTTGATTGTGTTGTAACTTTATCTAAGGACACTTCTTCGTTGTCAGTCAGGGAGTTCTATATGGATTACTGCCAAATACTCCAACAGACTGTGATACAGTCAACAGATGTCTATCAACCATCTGGTGTGCTGAAAGCACAGCTCAGAAAGTCCACTTCGCATGGATTCTTTCCCATATTGGGATACCCTTCAATGAAAAGGCTGACTCTTTAGCTCATAAAACTGTGCTTCTGGATTCTCCTGATATTACTGTTAAATGTAGCTATACTTTTGAAGAGTACGATTAACTCTCATGTTAGTCATTTTGTTACTATACAGCTTTACATAGAAAATGGTAGTATAACGTGTCTCAGTATACTCAAATAACATATGGCAAAAGAGGTGGACTTTATGTCGTTGTTGTTATGAGACTGAGACTTGCTAATAAATATTATTGGGAATTCACCAGAGATGACCCCGTTCTTTGTGTGGTTTGTTAGGCGTCAGCATCCCACACACTGCATCACTATGATATAGAATGCCCTCTTACTGCGAAATATAGGAATCCACAGCTTAGTACGCTGACTGAGGGAATGTCGTAGTTCATTAATGAGAATACACTAATTTCTATTCTACGTAAATATCCTGATTTTGCATCAAGGCTTTAGAAAGCATTACATTCACTACGGGTATAGTTACACATACAACTAGTTACTATTTTAATCTTGTATATATCACTCAATTTATCCGCAAATGGTGGTGTACATTACGTTTCTCAGTACCGTTCACATTTCGCTTGTATGTTTACGTCATAGATTGCGCCTTGTACAGCTTAGCCATAGTCGCTAACAAAATACTCATTCTACTCAAGCCACTGTAAGAGATAGCACTACAGTGTACAAATGAAGGACATGTAAAAGTGAAGAGAGAGAGAGAGAGAGAGAGAGAGCTCCTGAGATGTGTGTTGGTGGGTGCGTTTTTGCAATCGACCGCTGACCTCATCTGACCCGCTGATAAGCTGTGTTGTCCTTGTCCAAGGCTGTGGCAAGTGCCGCCATGCTTATACGTCCATACTTCTCTAGTGCTATTTTCTCTTCTACATAAGTTATATCTTTTATAAATTCCTTTACATTTTATAGTTTATACTCTATCTACTAAATGTATGTTACTGCATCACTGTTTGCTGAAAGCATGCGTG
This sequence comes from Coenobita brevimanus, assembly GCF_032717465.1. Lineage (NCBI taxonomy): Eukaryota > Metazoa > Arthropoda > Malacostraca > Decapoda > Coenobitidae > Coenobita > Coenobita brevimanus. The sequence goes on along the minus strand of NC_137047.1, from coordinate 28,163,542 downwards.
GCAAGACCAACCACCTTTCCTTGTTGTATACTTCATGCACAAATTTGTAACCACTGACTGTGTACAACTGTTTTGCAGAAGGTGTGTGTGGCAATACCTCCCACCTTTTGTTGTATAAATGTTCTCTGTATACCTTTACAACAATAAACATTTCAATCAATGTTACATCCTGGAACTATATTTACTGACGTGACAAGATACGAAAGATAAGATCTCTGATAACAGCAAACTTTTATGCAGATTAAAATGTCTTAAAAGCTGGTTAAGCTCTTTTATGCATACCGTCTCAGGGAGTGGTGCCAATGGGGTACGGTGCATGTGAGGTGTTTTACCTAATGAACACCGACACTGACATTCACTGTCTGGCACTCACCAACTTTCTCTCTCTCTCTCTCTACCTGCCTACCTAACTACCTACCTAATAAACAGCGACACTGACATTCACTCTCCGGAACACTCGCCAATATATATATATATATATATATATATATATATATATATATATATATATATATATATATATATATATATATATAATGCTAGGTGAAATTAGGCTCGACTTCTCGTTCCTATTTCACCTAACGTGGAGCGGGGTCCTCTTTCGAGACCGGAGCTAGTGCAATAAAGAGAGGCAGGACACAAAAACTCGAGGCAACAACCTTTACACATATATTACCACAGTCAGACACAGGACAAATCAGCAGATATTACAGCACAATATATGGCAATATAAAACCTTATCTAGGATATGTGTATCTCGCAGGATACTTGCTTCTCTGATACTAATGACAACAAAAACAATCCTAGTGTATCAGGAATGCAGTAATTTAATATAGTCGCGCGCGCGGAGGCGCTGGGAGGGGGTTGAGACTCACTAAGAGATAGGGAAGGTGCGGGGAGTGACTTGTGACGGCTAGGGGAACGTTATGGTAATACTGGAAGGCGGCAGATATTAGCCGTGAAGTTTATAAGGTTTCCACTAGCCAAAATATTTTGGCAATTGATTTTATCCTTGATTCCACTTACTTGAGATATGGGAGTGAGAGCGGGTGGTAAACAAGATTGACGGGTAGCGTGGGAAAATGAGAGAATACTATTAATACTTCCTTTCACAATATTCCTTCACAGTAATGGGGGTATGTCTTTAGTGGCACAGGCTTATTAATTGTATAACGTATAGTCAATCAGATCTTGTTCCACAGCGTGGGGGAAGGAGAGAATACTATTAATACTTCCTTTCACAATATTCCTTCACAGTAATGGGGGTATGTCTTTATAGGCACAGGCTTATTAATTGTATAACGTATAGTCAATCAGATCTTGTTCCACAGCGTGGGGGAAGGAGAGAATACTTTTAATACTTCCTTTCACAATATTCCTTCACAGTAATGGGGGGTATGTCTTTATAGGCACAGGCTTATTAATTATATAACAGAGATGTCACTCACACGTATAGTCAATCAGATCTTGTTCCACACTCTCGTCCTTTAACTTCTCTCTGTGATCTGATTTACCCCGATATTCACTATATGAAATCACCGCACAATACTTACATTAGGGGAAATCACACTTAACCTAAATCACTCGTGCTACAATATCACACGTATTCATCAGGGGGATAGGCAGGAACATGTCATCGGTGATCATGCTGGGCTAGGGGCACCGTCAATGCGAGGCATGCCGAGAGGGCACGGGATAGCTCGTAAGGGCGTCCTCTCGCGTCCTGGACTTCCCGTGGCTTCCGGACTTGGCTCCGGCGTGTGGCCCTCGGGACTGGGGCCGAATAGCTCCAGGAACCTCTGTGGTAGGTCCCGGCGTCGTGGGGGCGTAGAGAGATCATGCCCGGGTGTCCTGGGGAGAGCCGAGAGAGACTGTGGACTGCAGTCTCCAGCGTCTAGGGGCGCCGACAGGGGAGAGCTGCGGCAGCGACTTCCACTGGGGTCCGTCAGGTGCGTCTGCTCTTGAGCCAGGCGTAGGGTACAGAGACAAGGGAAGGCTGGTAGGCCTGTCTGGGTCACTCTGGGACAGGAAGCCTGGGCTCCAGTCTCCTGCCGTGGGGACGTCTCTCTACTCTGCACGCCCTCGGAGCGACCGTAGATCGTCTCACGAGGGAGGGAGCGACAATGGGTCGTCTCTACCACGACACTCTCAGAGTGACCATAGATTGTCTCACGAGGGTGGGAGCGACCATAGATCGTCTCTACCAGAACACCTTGGGAGCGACCATAGATCGTCTCTACCGGAGCACCTTGGGAGCGACCATAGATCGTCTCTACCGGAGCACCTTGGGAGCGACCATAGATCGTCTCTACCGGAACACCTTGGGAGCGACCATAGATCGTCTCTACCGGAACACCTTGGGAGCGACCATTGATCGTCTCTACTGGAACACCTTGGGAGTGACCATAGATCGTCTCTACCTGAACACCTTGGGAGCGACCATAGATCGTCTCTACCAGAACACCTTGGGAGCGACCATTGATCGTCTCTACCGGAACACCTTGGGAGCGACCATAGATCGTCTCTACCTGAACACCTTGGGAGCGACCATAGATCATCTCTACCTGAACACCTTGGGAGCGACCATAGATCGTCTCTACCGAAACACTTTGGGAGCGACCATAGATCATCTCTACCAGAGGGGCGCCATCTGGAGTTTGTTTTTAACTCCACCCCTAGCTGGCTCAGCAATTCCACTGTGCAAAGGTAGTGTCCTTCTCCTACGTTTGCGGCGGCGTGGTGGCTGCATGTCACAGGGGCGCATGGCCAGGGCTGACATGTGTCGCTGTTGACCGGAGTGGTGGTGGCTGGTGGTGGCCACCCCGTGGGGTCCGTGTGGGGGTGTCGGCGTATCTGTGGGCACACTACGCTGTTCTTGGCTTGCCCTGTCATCGGGGGTACTATGGTATTCTCCGGGGGCACTGTTTTTCAAGCCACGCTTTTTACCACTCTCCCCCCGTAAAAAGTCACGTCCCCGTGGCTGGAGGTGGAACACTTGTGTGTTGGAGGTGGTGTAGACGGGCTGGAGGTGTTGCAGCGTAGTTCGCCAGGCGACAGTGTAGGAGTTCTCTTCTTGTGCTGGGTCGTAGGTGAGGAAGAGTGTGGAGGTGGCGATGGTAGACTGGAGGAGGTTTAGCAGGTGGTGTGGCCCACGGAGTCTTTGGTTCCTGCCAAGGGTAGGTGCCCATACGGCCCGCTTCACTCTCATCTTGCTTGGTGTGGCTGTCGGTGTGGTTGGGAGCTGAATGCTGGATACTGCGGGTAAGGGCCGGGTTTTGTGCCGTGGTAATGCGGCGTTGAGTCTCTGGGGAGTACAGGTAGAGATTTGGGCCTGATGTAGCTTGATGGTGTGAAGTCGTGGAGAGGTGGGCGGTGTAGGGGTGTGTGTGTATCGGGTGGGTGGGCATGAGAGTCGGCCGGAGGGGGGTGGTGGTGGTGGTGCTGAGGGTGGGTGTGGGTGGGGAAGTAGGCATGTGGGGTGGGCGGGGTCGGTTAGCACAAGCTGTCGCGCGCGTTGGGGGTGCGGGAGAAGGTGAGATCGTCGGAGTGGGCATGCGTAGGTGTGGAGGGGAGAGGGCAGTGGTAGTGGGTTGTCCTGCGAGGGTGGCGGGGTGGGCGGGGCACGTGGGCTTGGGTGGAAAGGGTGAGGCGGCAGAGGGAAGGGGTGAGGGTGAGCGAGGCGTGGTGGGTGAGATGTCAGGTGAGGTGCGGGGGGTGGTGAAGGCGGTGGAGGCTGAGGTGGTAGAGATGCGGCCTCGCGGGGTTGTTTGAATGCTCGGGGATGAGGAGGGGGGTGTGATAGGGAAGGTGAATGAGTTAACCGTGTGGGCGGCGAACGGTGGTGAAGTGATGGTGGTGGGTGGCGCGGGGTGGGAGGTGGCAGGCAGTAGACGGGGGGAGGTGGTTTTAGGAAGTAGGTTAGGGGAAGATGAGGAGAGGGTTCTGGGAGGCCTGTGAAGAGGGAGGCCGGTTTTGTGTTGAGGGGGTATAGTGGTGTGTGGGGTGGGAAGGTTAGAACTAGGGGCAGGAATAGGGGAAGGTAGAACAGAAGAGATAGTGAGAGGGGAGGAAAAGGAAAGATAACGTTCTCCCTTGTCGTAGACTGGGGGAGAGGTGAGGTGGCCCCCGTCATTACGGTGGGATCAGGGGCAATGGGGGGGGCGCTTTTTGTGTTTCCCCTTTTGTATTTTCTTCCCCTGAGGCTTAGGGGAATTTGCGTATGGTGGGGAGGTTTGTAAGTGCCCTCGTGTCATTTGGCTGCACTGGACAGCTTCTAGCTGCTCACGGATGTCGTGGATCGGGCATCCGTGGTAGCATGGAGAAAATTCCCACGGGTTGACGGTGATGAGGTCAACGGGGAATTGATTTATTTCGCCGATGTGTTGAGGGGTGGCATGGACGGCTAAAAGGCGCCTCATTAAACTGATATCTCTATCCATGTCTCCTGTTGGATCAAGGATAGTGAAGTGTTGTCTCACAACACTTGGGAGTACTCTGAGCAGAGTATTAAATGTATGCTGATCCCAGGTTTCATCATCTGCCTCCGGGTAGGCAGTAGAAACCAGGCGTCTTGCCTGTATCAGGGTATTATCTAAATCCCCATCGAATGAAAAGCAATCCAATTTGGATAGAGCCCCTACTTTCCCCAATGATGGGGTGATGGCTTGTACAGTGAACTTTGTAAAGTTCTGCCAGGTAAGTTCTGGGACGATTTTCGGCGCTATGTTCGCCGCCTTTTTACCCAACAGTGGTAGTGTGACTGCAATTTTTTGTTGGTCATTTTCAAAGCCAATATCCAGTAAGGGTTTAATTATTGCCAGATATGTGTGTATATCATACTGGTCGGGGTCAAACTTGGGTAACTGAACGTGCGGTTTGGTTGCCATTTTGCCAAATACTTCCTGATTACCTCTCTCTTACGCCCGGGTCTAGAACCACCACTGGCCACCAGTGTAATGCTAGGTGAAATTAGGCTCGACTTCTCGTTCCTATTTCACCTAACGTGGAGTGGGGTCCTCTTTCGAGACCGGAGCTAGTGCAATAAAGAGAGGCAGGACACAAAAACTCTAGGCAACAACCTTTACACATATATTACCACAGTCAGACACAGGACAAATCAGCAGATATTACAGCACAATATATGGCAATATAAAACCTTATCTAGGATATGTGTATCTCGCAGGATACTTGCTTCTCTGATACTAATGACAACAAAAACAATCCTAGTGTATCAGGAGTGCAGTAAATATAGTCGCGAGCGCGGGGGCGCTGGGAGCGGGTTGAGACTCACTAGGAGGAGATAGGGGAGGTGCGGGGAGTGACTTGTGACGGCTAGGGGAACGTTATGGTAATACTGGAAGGCGGCAGATATTAGCCGTGAAGTTTCTATGGTTTCCACTAGCCAAAATATTTTGGTAATTGATTTTATCCTTGATTCCACTTACTTGAGATATGGGAGTGAGAGCGGGTGGTAAACAAGATTGACGGGTAGCGTGGGAAAAGGAGAGAATACTATTAATACTTCCTTTCACAATATTCCTTCCCAGTAATGGGGTATGTCTTTATAGGCACAGGCTTATTAATTGTATAACGTATAGTCAATCAGATCTTGTTCCACAGCGTGGGGGAAGGAGAGAATACTTTTAATACTTCCTTTCACAATATTCCTTCACAGTAATGGGGGGTATGTCTTTATAGGCACAGGCTTATTAATTATATAACAGAGATGTCACTCACACGTATAGTCAATCAGATCTTGTTCCACACTCTCGTCCTTTAACTTCTCTCTGTGATCTGATTTACCCCGATATTCACTATATGAAATCACTTCACAATACTTACATTAGGGGAAATCACACTTAACCTAAATCACTCGTGCTACAATATCACACGTATTCATCAGGGGGATAGGCAGGAACATGTCATCGGTGATCATGCTGGGCTAGGGGCACCGTCAATGCGAGGCGTGCCGAGAGGGCACGGGATAGCTCGTGAGGGCGTCCTCTCGCGTCCTGGACTTCCCGTGGCTTCCGGACTTGGCTCCGGCGTGTGGCCCTCGGGACTGGGGCCGAATAGCTCCAGGAACCTCTGTGGTAGGTCCCGGCGTCGTGGGGGCGTAGAGAGACCACGCCCGGGTGTCCTGGGGAGAGCCGAGAGAGACTGTGGACTGCGGTCTCCAGCGTCTAGGGGCACCGACAGGGGAGAGCTGCGGCAGCGACTTCCACTGGGGTTCGTCAGGTGCGTCTGCTCTAGAGCCAGGCGTAGGGTACAGAGATCAGGGGAAGCTGGGAGGCCTGTCTGGGTCACTCTGGGACAGGAAGCCTGGGCTCCAGTCTCTTGCCGTGGGGACGTCTCTCTACTCTGCACGCCCTCGGAGCGACCGTAGATCGTCTCACGAGGGAGGGAGCGACAATGGGTCATCTCTACCACGACACTCTCGGAGCGACCATAGATCGTCTCACGAGGATGGGAGCGACCATAGATCGTCTCTACCGGAACACCTTGGGAGCGACCATAGATCGTCTCTACCGGAACACCTTGGGAGCGACCATAGATCGTCTCTACCGGAACACCTTGGGAGCGACCATAGATCATCTCTACCGGAGCACCTTGGGAGCGACCATAGATCGTCTCTACCGGAACACCTTGGGAGCGACCATAGATCGTCTCTACCGGAACACCTTGGGAGCGACCATTGATCGTCTCTACCGGAACACCTTGGGAGCGACCATAGATCGTCTCTACCTGAACACCTTGGGAGTGACCATAGATCGTCTCTACCTGAACACCTTGGGAGCGACCATTGATCATCTCTATCAGAACACCTTGGGAGCGACCATAGATCGTCTCTACCTGAACACCTTGGGAGCGACCATAGATCGTCTCTACCTGAACACCTTGGGAGCGACCATAGATCATCTCTACCAAAACACTTTGAGAGCGACCATAGATCGTCTCTACCAGAGGGACGCCGTCTGGAGTTTGTATTCTAACTCCATCCCTAGCTGGCTCAGCAATTCCACTACGCGAAGGTAGTGTCCTTCTCCTACGGTGGCGGCAGCATGGTGGCTGCATGTCACAGGGGCGCATGGCCCGTGCTGACATGTGTCGCTGTTGCCCGGAGTGGTGGTGGCTGGTGGCAGCCACCCCTTGGGGTCTGTGTTGGGATATCAGCGTATCTGTAGGCACACTATGCTGTTCTTGGCTTGCCCTGTCGTCGGGGGTACTATCGTATTCTCTGGGGGCATATATATATATATATATATATATATATATATATATATATATATACTATTCTTTCTTTTTACTTTAGTGTAATTCTATTTTTTCATTTGATGTGAGTACTCACGCGGTAAAAATACACCAATATTATTTTTGTAAACGTTTTATGCAGTTGTGCAGGAGGAATTACACTCTATACAAGTATATTTTATATGAAATGGTTATGTTTAACATGATCACTTTATTATATTTTGAATCTACATTCGTATTTTCTAGCAAGGCTAATTCACACTTTCTTAGTAACTGAAAAAAAAAAAAAATAAAAAGATAAACAACACTCACAGAGTAGTAAAATAAGTTGCCTGTGGGAAGGACAGCAAGTCTGGATCTAACAAGTTGGGGACTATAAGTGACACACTGACTTCTATAATATGGAGAGGCTTTCTCATGGCTAACACAGCATAACTGATGTAGCCGCCGCCAGGGAGGCACTGGTGTAGCGGCAGCCATGTTACACCTCACCTGTTGCCCACGGTTTTTGAACTGAGGTGTTCGTTGGGTTTTTGAAAGCAGCCGATGACTCCGTAATATCCAGTGCCATGGTCAGCTGTGCAGCTTCTGGATGCAAAAATGGATACAGGAATTCATCAGAGAAAGATGGCATTACATTTCACAAGTAAGAAATATATCGTGTTGCTAACTGAAATGCGCGTTCACGCCACCAGACCCCCACCCCACTACGGAGCCACAGCCCCACCCCCACCCCAGGAAGACACCACAGTGGGCCAGTTGGACATGATGCCGGCCCAGAGCGAGACGGGCTCAGGTGTGCCCCGACCTTGTGTCCCTCTTCCCCTCAACCTGCCCAACCACGACGTCGCAGTGATGGGAGACTACTACTCGGCCGGACCAGCCTTCACCAGGATCGGGGTGGAACTGATCCAGATACAGTCCCAGGCAGCACCGCGGTAACAGCCACTGTACGTACTGGAGAAATGACAGCCACTGTACACCCTTCAGCTGTTTCCCCCTGCCACACCATGGTAACGTCCACTGTACGTACCGGGGAAGGGACGGGCACTGTACGCCCTTCTGCTGCAGCCATATCTGAAACCTGCCTCGGTGTGACGGCCACTGTATGCACACCGACAGGCAAAGGCAGGAGAGGTGGAACCGCGACGATGGCCACTGTACGCGTCAGGGAGGGAACGGCCACTGTACATCCCTCATCCACCTCCTCCTCCTACGGGAGTAGCACCGCAGTAACGGCTACTGTATGTACCGGGGAGGGAACAGCCACTGTACGTCCCTCAGCTACTTCCCATCAGGCAGGCAGACATACGGCAAAGGCCACTGTACGTGCCGGGGAGGGAACAGCCATTGTATGTCCCTCATCTGCCTCTTCCTCCTCCGGGAGCAGCACCGCGGTAATGGCCACTGTATGTACGAGGGAAGGAATGGCCACTGTACGTCCTTCTGCTGCTATCCCAAGGGCCAGTGGAACCACAGCAACGGCCACTCTATGTGCCGGGGAGGGGACAGCCACTGTACGCCCTTCGTTCACAGTCCCAAGGGTTCTCCCACAGGAGAAGGTCCCTTGTGCAGCCCACCCTCCACCCGGCGACCGCACGGGACGCCCTTCTGTCTCTCCCTCAAGGTGTGGTTCCCCAGAGGTGCTGCCATTCCAGGAGTGGTGGCAAGGTGGGATCCACGCCCTTCTGCCTGCCCCTGGAAGCTGCCAGGTCCTGACGGACGCCCCATGGGTGAGGTGCCGCAGCCAGCCCCTGACGTGTCCCAGCCTAGAGGCGACCGCAGTCCCCAGCTTTCCAGGGACACCCCTCAGACCCCAGAGAAGGACCGCCCTGGCCCCACTCACCATCGACCCTCCACCCGGAGTAAGAAGCAGCAGGCCCGGCTCCTGACGCTGTTTGGCCCCAGCCACGAGGGCCCCTCACCAGGTCGAGGCCCTGACAAGAAAGGGCCTCCCTGCACCCCGGATCAGAAATGCGATCAGGCTGTGACACCCCTAGTAGCAGTCCCCTGCCTATTGCAGGAGAGCTCACCTGTAGGGTTCCCTCCGACCCCCAGGCACCACCTTAACAAAGCCCAGACATCAGCAGCCCAGTGACGACACAGTGAGATCTCAGTGTTGTACCAAAGACTTGGAAGTGACAGTGCCCATATATTCTAAAGACAATGAGACAGGAACATCACCAGTAAAAGTGTCTCTAAACTATCGTACTCAGTATGCTGTGTCAGTGCCTAAGTTCCCAGGACTAGAGCAATATACAAGTGTTGTTGCAATACCTAAGTTCAACAGGCCAGTATACTATACAAGGACCGAGGAGATAGGACTGTATGAACTGTGTCACCATCCCTCTGTATTATTCTCCTGTACAATAACTCGGGTGTTATCACAGTGTATGTGTGATGTGATGAACTATTGTTAACTAGCCTGTCACTATACCCGTTCCACATTTTGTATATCATTGTATGTATATTGTAAGGGAAATTGAATTAAGGCAATATGTATATGAGTTGAGGTGTCCTGCCGAGTTTTTATTCCCTGTTCCTTTGTAAGTGTTCTAGTTCCGGTCTAGAAAGAGTACCCTGCTCAGTCGCTGGTGTCTTTAGGACGAGAAGTTGACCAAAAAACATCCAGCATAACACTGGTGGCCAGTGCTGGTTCTGGACCCGATAGAACACGGAGGAACAAACAGGGAAATCTAGCACAATGGCGGCCAAACCACACATCCAATTGCCAAAATTCAACCCCGAACAATACGACATTGATGTGTACTTGGCTATGGTAAAACTCATACTGGACATAAGGTTTGAAAACTATCTATCTATTGCCAGACGCCTCAATCCCGTTCGGGGTGGCCACAAACAAATCGCCTCCATGTCGCCCTGTCCCCCACCATTTCACTGCCCTACTTCCAACTCACACCCCCCTCTCTCATATACCTCTCCACCCCATCCCTCCATCTCATCCTCGGCCTCCCCCTCCCTCTTCCCCCCTCCACCTCACTCACATACACTCTCTTCGTCAGTCTTTCACCCTCCATCCTTTCCACATGGCCAAACCACCTCAGTGTATTCCTCCTAATGCTTCCTATCACATCCACATCCACACCACAACGTTCCTTTATATCCTCATTTGTCAGCCTGTCTCTCCATGTGACTCCACAGGCTCCTCTTAAATAGCTCATTTCCACTGCTCTCACTCTTGACTTGTGTCCTTCCAGCAACGTCCAAGCTTCACTTCCATACGTTAGAGTTGGTATCACAATACTGTCATGTAGTAACTTTTTCACTTCCATGCTCACTTCCCTGCTTCTTATCACTGCTTTCAAGGAAACAGCAACCTTTCTTCCCTGCTGTACCCTTTCAAGCACTTCACCCTCCAAACCTCCATCCTTACTCATCACACTCCCCAAGTACTTAACCATACATTTTCCAATTCCTCAACATCCAACCTCACTGTACATTCACTGACTTCACCTCTCTCAAAGACCATCACTTTACTCTTCCCTACATTCACCTTTAGATTCCGTTTCTTACACACTCTCCCAAACTCATCCACCAAGCCTTGCAGCTCTCCTTCGTCTTCACTCAACAACACAGTATCATCTGCAAACAACAGTACAAGGAGTTTCCAAACACTACCCTCTCTCACCAGGGCCACTCCAACATCCACTACCCTACCTTGTACCTCTTTTATTACCCCATCCATGTACAGATTGAACAACCATGGAGACATGACACATCCCTGTTTCAACCCAACCTTCAAAGAGAAAAATTCACTCAGTTCACCATCCACACGCACTGCAGCCTTAGCACCATCATACATACTCTTCACAGCATTCAACAACTTCCCATCTACTCCATATATTCTTAATACTTTCCACAATCCTTGTCTAGTCACCCTGTCATATGCTTTCTCCAAATCCATGAAAGCCGCATACAACTTCTTTCCCTTCTCTAGAAACTTTTCCATTAAAGATCTAAGAATGAATATCTGATCCACACAACCTCTTCGCTTCCTAAAGCCTCCCTGTTCTTCTCCAACTTCTCTAACTCTGTCAATAAGTATCCTACCATACACTTTTCCTATTATACTAAGAAGACAGATGCCCCTGTGATTACCACACACTTCTTTTTCATCTTTTCCTTTGTACAAGGGAATAATTATACCTGACTTCCAATCCTCCAGGACTCTACCTTCCTCCCAGGCCAATCTGCACATTTTCCACATCCATTCTACTACTATCTCTCCCTCATATTTCAGCATTTCACCACACACTCCATCAATTCCCGGGGCTTTCCCCAATTTAACTTTCTTCATTGCTTCCACAGCTTCTATCCTACTGATTTCTTCCTGTCTTCTCACCTCCCTCCTCCTCCCAGCCATTCCCCAGCCACTTATACTCGCATTACCTCCATCCTCTATGTTCAACAATTCCTTAACCCGAGACGTCCCGTCGACGTACGGGTATGTTGCAACATTTTGCATTTGCCAGTCTCGATGACGTACTGGTACGTCGTGCAATTGCAAGGTCCCTAATTTGCACAATTTTCAATTTTCGCGCATGATTTTTCATACGTATACACGGGACACCTTCCTCTATTCCTCTTCAAGATGCCAAGCAGGGACAATGCCTTACACTGCATAACCTTCCCCCCCCACCCACGCCATTGTCTCGGCAATTCACCTGTTACCAGTGACCTGGCCAGTAAAGACATTCAGGGCCAGAGTGATTCCCCAATCAATGACAATGTGGAGGACAAAGTTTACATAGCATTAGAGGAAGAAACAGTCAGAAATGATGATTAGGTAATGTGGCAAAAGAAGGTCCAGTATGGTGATAAGTTAGTGAGTGAAACAATGCTTATAATGCCTATATTACTGTTTGAAAACCAATATACTCTCGTACGACATATAAATTCGTACCATGTAAATAAATAAATACCGTTTATGAGTGGTGTGAAATAGTTACCCTCCCATAGAACTCGTTTTCTTTGGTGCCAGCCTGTTAGAAAACCATCAGGTAAGGAGGTACTGCTACCTGGATCAAGTATTTTAAACCTCTGGTGAGCGATTTCTCAATGAAATTTCGATGTTTCTCACAAAAAGCTGAGGTTTTAGCCAAAAAAAAAAAAAAAAAAATCGAAAATACCTTGGGATTGGGGGGTGTCAGAGGTGCGAAATAGCTCGGGATGTGACGGGTTAAAGTGTTCTCTCCATCTGCTCACTGTCACGGGGTTTTTAAAATAAATACTAATGTTATTTAAATGTATAATAGTATTCAATAATACTGAAGAGCAGGGACAATGATTGTCTTACTAAATCAAGCAACGATTACTTTACGCTGACTTGCTTCGCATGATTCTCTAAGAACGAGAATTTATAAACTTCCTCAACAGTACACAGCAGAGACTAATTACTCAATTGCTGTTACTGTTAGCCTCTGGAGAAAGTTACTTCACCCCTGACAATAAATAACTAATACTAATAACAGTATCAGGTTCTTGCTGGTGCTTAACTCCTAGGAGGCACAATGGATTTTAAGCTTAATACACAAGACTGGCCTAAGTACCAGTTATGAATGGCAAACGTTTATGCAAGCTAGGAGCTATATGGGAAATAAGCTTAATTATGGAGAATAAAACAAGAGTTTACATTATATTAAGCTCAATAAAAAGAACTGTTAAATTTATTGATTACAAAATAAATTTAACGTTACATTTCAAATCAAATTAATGAGATCGCACTCACTCACTCACTCAAAAGCTAAATTCTTACGCCTAGGAAAAACACCTTAACTAAGCTCTTAAACTAAGAAAACGAAAAGAAATACTGGTCAATGAATGCTGTGTATCACCCAAGGAAGGGTGAGAGCACTGGAGAACTGTAGTCAGTGGAGTCTGGGTGCTAGCGACCTCTCCTCTCACACTTCTGGAGCACAGTACCTCTCTCCGTCACAACAAACACTGGACTGCCTAAGTCGTGGGAAAGAAAAGTGGAGCACTAGGCCGCATTTTTTAATGGTCGAGTGAGCGAAACGCACCCAAAACAAATCGCTCAGCGGAAGTGCTAATGTCTCACACAAAGACGATCACGTATGACAATGAAAAATTGATTTGACAAAGCTTCCGTCTGAATGAGCGGTTAACTGAACGATAAACTGGGATTCCACTTGAGTTCGCGGTTTCCCACAAAAGCCAACGTCACTAGCCGACTCGTGGCATTACGCCCCATGAAAATCAAATCTTTTTTCCTTCAGAAAAAGGATTTCAATATGCATACATATAAATCCTAGCTCAGTCACACAGGATTCACTCTGTGGTGTGTGTGCTATCCTGCTACAGGAGAAAGTCGGAGTCGCCAGTGAGCGAAAAAACCTCGTATTTACGTTAATAAAAGCAAGCTTGAGGGAAAAACTCCGTGACGACGGTGAAAATACTGTACTCAGGTCAAACTGAGTGAAAGTTCGCTACATTTACACTGACAACTAACTGTTGTGTAGCGTGGTGTATGTAATACATGGTGTAGGTGTGACAGTTGTACTGTAACTGTACCTACCTGTAAAATGACAGTAAATAATAATATGGCGATGACGAAGGCAGAGAAGAGGCGGCAGCGTGAGGCAGTGGATCAGCTGGCCTGCACAGCAAAACTGCTACACCCATTGCTGTACCTGCAAAACCAATTAAGGTGGAGCATCAAAAGTGTCAATGAGACAAAATTCTTATTACGTTACAATTACTCTCTCTGCCTAGCAATCAGTACATGCTACGAAAAGTACGCTCTAGCTGAAAAATACAAGTGACAGCCTAAGCTTCGTACATTCGAGGTCGCCATTAATTATAGCACATGATTAGTGTCGGCAAGTTGAGAATCCTTGTGCAAACTCGGGTCTTCCATAGCCTCGAACTGCACACGGGTCCTCAACCTGTGCCTTGACCTACAGTACTTATATTAATATCGGGGAGCTGAGACTCCTTGTGCAAACTCGGGTCTTCCATAGCCTCGAGTCGCCTCTGCGGAGTTCTCACTTCCCCCTTAACCTACAGTACTTATATTAGTATCGGGGAGCTGAGAATCCTTGTGCAAACTCGGGTCTGCCATAGCCTCGAGTTGCCTCTGCGGAGTTCTCTCTCGAACTTCCCCCTTAACCTACAGTACTTATATTAGTATCGGGGAGCTGAGAATCCTTGTGCAAACTCGGGTCTTCCATAGCCTCAAGTCGTCTCTGTGGAGTTCTCTCTCGAACTTCCCCCTTAAACTACGGTACATAATATGTATGTACAGGCCCTGGACATGATGTGTCCTGTGGGGCCAATGGGCGAGACGTCAGGTCTGCACCCACTTCACCACTACCCTGTCTCTCAACTGACTCGGAGATTACAGGTGTGGTTACAAATGGCACAGGAAAGACATGTCCCTGATTAGTGGTGTTACTTTGACACATACTGCAGGAACGGACAAAACTGTCTATGTCTTGTCCCATCCCTGGCCAGAAAAAGTCAGCTCGGATAATGCCCTGGGTCTTCAGTTTGCCCAGGTGACCTCCTGAGGCTGAACAATGACCCCATTGTAACACTGCTAGACGGTACTTGGCAGGAACGACAAACTGCAGTCGAACCTCGCCCTCAGGTGACTCACGGTAGAGCCGTCCTTGTTTGCGAAGGAACTTGGCTCGACCTCCCTGTGAATACTTAATCACTCGACCCTTTTGTTTGTTCGGCACAGCAGCAAGTGTCGGGTCAGAATGTTGTTCTTGTACAACAAGTTGACTACACATCAGATCTTGCGACGATTCAATGATCACTGGGGTGACACAGTCCGGAGCCTCAGCCATGGCTCATGTTACCGCAGCAGCCAAAGTCTGAGTAGCGTCATGTTCGGTGCAACTATCCTTGACACCATAAATGTTGCCTACTATAAGGTCAAATAGAGGTTCTGGCATGACAACTGCAATAGTCGTACCAGTATAAAATGGAGATGCCACCTGGATACATGCCTCAGGGAACAATCTCACTGATCCATCAATAAGGTTTGCATGGATCTGTCGACCTGTGTACTGCTCAGGCCGAACTAGACTCTGCTTGACAGAGCAACCTGAGGAACCATTATCTCTCAGGACCTTCACAGGAATGTCTCCCACAAACCCTGGCTGAACAAGGAAGGTACTGTCACCTGTGGGAGGGCCTGTGGAGGAAGCAGCTAGCCACTCATGAGGCTGCTGAATTGATGCGGCAAACATTGTGCCTTGTGAATTATATACTTGAGAAGATGGAACATTGGCCATCTGTGAAGGGGGGTTCACTGTCACTGTGGGACTAGTGAACTGTGGGGGAGCACCCATACTGGTAAGGACGTGACCACCGTGCTGCTGCTGAGGAATGAAGGCTGCGTTCACTTCCTGCCTCTTTTGAGCTGGTGATGAAAAAGTTTGTCCCGACGGTCAGTTGCGTGGCTGATACTGCTGCTGGTTAGGGTACTTGTTGTACCTCTTCCACTCAGGTTTCTGAGTGTTTTGCCCCTGGTCCTTCCACTGCAGTTTTGGACCTTGGCCATTATTCTGAGAATGGCCTTGTTGCTGGGGTTCAGTCTGAGACGGCTTCCCAGACTTGGCAGTATCTTTTCTGCCCCAGGTGTTTTGCTTACGAGTTTGATACCCGTATGCAGTAAAGAATGCGTCAGCCTTTTCTGCCATTTGGCTGGCATCTTTCACCTGGCAGATCTTAAGCTGTGCTATGAGCTCAGCAGGCCACGACCTCTCTAGCTGTGTACGCAGCATAAGGTCAATTATCCCCTCACGCGTGGAAGGAGTTTCATCTTTCTCCATCCACTCATTTAAGTATGCATTGGGACGATCGAGGAACTGAACAGCTGTCTCCTTGTCTTGGAGATGAGCTCGCATGAACTGAACTTTGGCGTCGTCTACTGTGAGACCATACGCCTTAATGAGTGCAGCTTTCATCATCTCATATGTGAGATTGTCTCCACGAATTCTGTGGAGAATATCGAGGGCAGGGGCCCTCAAATAAACTAAGAAATTGGATCCGCTTAGCTGCCTCATCCAGTTGATACATGTCTGCCATGTCCTCAAAACGAGCTATGTACGGCTTGATTCGCTTGCTTTCCTTGTATGAAGGAAGCTTGATGCGTGGGGTCGCCAGGACATGTGTAGGAAGAGCGCTAGTGGAGCTTGGATTAATTGCACCAGATGTGTCTGAAGCCAAGGAATCTCGCTTGAGCTTCAGCACTTCAAGTTCATGTTTTTCGCGTGCTTCTCGCTCGGCACGTTCGTGTTCTCGATCTCTGTCTCGTTGTTCACGCTCGTATTCGCGTTGTTCTCGCTCTTTTTCTAACTCCAGCTCGCGTTGTTTCTGCTCGTGTTCGTGCTGTTCTTGCTCGTATTCGCGCTCCTTTTCGTGTTCCTCATGCTGTTCTCGCTCGTATTCGCGCTGAATCTTAAGCTCTTCACGGGCATCGTTCTCGCGCTGCTGCTCCTGATTATGGCGTGAGAGTATGTACTCTTTAATTTCAATTGGGTCCGTAAGACCCATTTCTTTGGCTTCCTGTAAAAATACAGTGGTAGCCATGACGCTAATTTATTAAGCAAACCGAAACTGAGTACTGACTGCTTCGCAAACGAATGCTAATAAACACAAGTAAAGAATACAGACACAAGCTAGTGGTGACCAGTCTTATCTAATTAACTGGAAAAGAATAAAGCAAAAATGCAAATAACTGAGAAGACTCATTAATACAATGGGTAGGGCGGCTACCCAGGAGCGAATAAAATCGTCTAGCGTTACCAAAAATAAAGTACTAAATAGAGTTAAGTACTCTATGAATTAATAAAGCAAAAATTCACTTGCTAAATTAACGGTAAACACCAGTAAACTTGTGCCTATAAACTTTAATGATAAATACCTAAATATGAACGAGTGAGTATTATCTCGTGAATAGCTTTAGAACTAGGAGTTAATATCCTGGAATTAGGTCGCCAATTGTCACGGGGTTTTTAAAATAAATACTAATGTTATTTAAATGTATAATAGTATTCAATAATATTGAAGAGCAGGGACAATGATTGTCTTACTAAATCAAGCAACGATTACTTTACGCTGGCTTGCTTCGCACGATTCTCTAAGAACGAGAATTTATAAACTTCCTCAACAGTACACAGCAGAGACTAATTACTCAATTGCTGTTACTGTTAGCCTCTGGAGAAAGTTACTTCACCCCTGACAATAAATAACTAATACTAATAACAGTATCAGGTTCTTGCTGGTGCTTAACTCCTAGGAGGCACAACGGATTTTAAGCTTAATACACAAGACTGGCCTAAGTATCAGTTATGAATGGCAAACGTTTATGCAAGCTAGGAACTATGTGGGAAATAAGCTTAATTATGGAGAATAAAACAAGAGTTTACATTACATTAAGCTCAATAAAAAGAACTGTTAAATTTATTGATTACAAAATAAATTTAACGTTACATTTCAAATCAAATTAATGAGATCGCACTCACTCACTCACTCAAAAGCTAAATTCTTACGCCTAGGAAAAACACCTTAACTAAGCTCTTAAACTAAGAAAACGAAAAGAAATACTGGTCAATGAATGCTGTGTATCACCCAAGGAAGGGTGGGAGCACTGGAGAACTGTAGTCAGTGGAGTCTGGGTGCTAGCGACCTCTCCTCTCACACTTCTGGAGCACAGTACCTCTCTCCGTCACAACAAACACTGGACTGCCTAAGTCGTGGGAAAGAAAAGCGGAGCACTAGGCCGCATTTTTTAACGGTCAAGTGAGCAAAACGCACCCAAAACAAATCGCTCAGTGGAAGCGCAAATGTCTCACACAAAGACGATCACGTATGACAATGAAAAATTGATTTGACAAAGCTTCCGTCCGAATGAGCGGTTAACTGAACGATAAACTGGGATTCCACTGAGTTCGCGGTTTCCCACAAAAGCCAATGTCACTAGCCGACTCGTGACACTCACTTTCTCTCCCCTCTCCACCAGCAATCTACCATTTTTATCTTTCACTCCCCTGCTAACTTCACTTCCACCCTGTCTTACTCTTTTCACCTCTTTCCAGAACATTTTCTTACAGTCCCTCCACTTTACACTCAAGTTCCTTCCAAATTCCTCATCTGCTCTCTTCTTACTTTCTCTTACTAACCATTTCACCTCTTTCTTTCTACATATAACTCTCTCTTCCACCTCACAATTTCTTCCACGCACCTATTTCTCATCCATTCACTGTATGCTTTCTTCTTTTGTGCCACAGCCCGTCTCACCTCTTCATTCCACCACGCTGTTCCTTGCACCCCCCCTCCGTCTTCTCTTCATCCCACACACCACATCACATGCTGCACAAATTTCTTATGTAAATATCCTGCACACACCTTCCACGTCCCTCATCTGCTCCAATTCATATTTGCCCAATCGTTTGAAAACGACAGAGAGAAAATTGCCGTCACGCTGCCACACCTGGGCAAAGTAGTGGCCAGCATAGCTACGAAAATTGTCCCGGACTAAAATGGGACCAAATCACACAAATCATGAAACAGGCAGTTACATCTTCCTTGGGCAAGGTTGTCGCCTTATTGCAGCTAGATGCCCTCACATATGACGGAAGCCTCGATGACACATTCACCCAGACTTGGCGACTCGTCATCGCCACTTACCCGGAAGCCAATGCAGCCACCCGGGATCAACATATATTCAACACCCTGCTGAGAATCCTCCTGAGCACAATCAGGGAACACTTCACAATATATGATCCATCGGGAGACCTGGACCAGGACCTACAGCTTGTATGACGCCTCCTCGCCGCCCGCCCCACACCCCAGCCAATAAATGCAGTCAGCAAGTTCCCATCGAACAAGGCGGCGCCACAAAAGCAATGGACATCCCCACCACAACCCACTACGGAGCCGTCACCTACCATACCCAGGGCACACCCACCGAAGAAACGTCCCAAACCCAGAGAAAACTCCAACTTGACACCTATAAATCCATGGGTATTCACCGCCTGCAGTCGCAGCTGCCCCCTGCATGACATACGTGAGCAACTGAAAGCCGCACGATGCAGGGCGGCCCCACAAGGGCGCCAGAAGGTTTCATCCGTGGACGACGACACACCTGAAGACGATGCCCCACCCCTCTCATATACAGACCCCGGGGAAATGGAGCCCGATGAGGAGAGTGCCATGCAGTAGATGGATTTTTAGGTCCACCCCCGCACCTCCCCACAGTGGTGGGAGCCACTTCACATAAATACCGGCCCCCGGTCTACAACAAAATGAGGCTGAATGGGGTCAAGGCAAGACAATTGGTTGACATGGGAGCAGCCAGATCCTGCCTCTACTCACATTTTTTACTCCTGCCACAGCTCCGCCTTCGGCCCCCTTCTCCCCACTTCAGCCCACCTCGTAGACACAGGGTACGGCCCTCTGCCCATCCATGTGGAAACCCGGGACCTGCGGACTGAGACCCACCAACAAGTGTCCATGAGACACCCCTTCATTGTCTTCGACCCTACCTGCCGCACATACAATGGCTACTTGGGGCTGGACCTCCTACAAAAGCTCCACACCAATACTGACTGCCACAAGCACCACCTCCAGTTTCATCCAGTCCCCCTCCCCAGCGACCAGCCACGCAGCACGTGCACCCCTCCACCCTCAACCCCTCCCCTTCCTTCCCTCCCTCAACCACTCTGTACGTGCATATCTCCACCACCGGTGCTCCACACCTCACCTACCACTACACCTTCCCACCTCCCTTCTTCTTCTCCCCCTCCTACCTCCCCTCCACCTCCGACTTTTCCTGCTACCATCACTTCTGCAATTACCATTCCCCCCCACCATGAGGCTTGGTTACAACTAAACAGGCCCAGCTGTACCTCCGTGCTATTCTCCCCTAACTCGCCATCGAGGACCCTTGCTGCCTGTTTACTACCTCCCATGTACCTCCCGCCCCACATCCAAGCAGTGCGAATTGCCAACCTCGCCACCACACCACTCACCTTCCGTCGAGGTTTAGTAGTAGGGGACATGGAGGAAGCCGAGCCTTGTGATGCCCCCTCCTCTTCTCCTGCCGCGCTACCTGCTCTACCTGAACACCTTTCCACACACCAAGCCAACAGTCTTCGACAACTCCTCCTGGACTTCCAAGACCTTTTCTCATCTAGCCCAGCAGACATCGGGCGCACCACCTACCTGAGCCACAAAATTCACACTACAGGACCACCCATCCGCCAACCCTCACGATGGGAGAACCCTAAACAATGGGCAGAAGACCAGCAGGTCCAGGACATGCTAGATGCCCGCATCATTTCCCCCTCCACCAGCCCCTGGTCCTCCCCCATCGTGCTTGTTAGAAAGAAGGATGGCACCATGCACTTCTGTGTCGATTGCCGTAAACTTAACGATGTTACCTCCAAGGACACCACCGCCCTGCCCAGGATAGACAATTCCCTTGACTTGCTACACGGCTCATCATGGTTTTCCACCCTTGATCTACAATCAGGGTATTGGCAAGTCCCCGTCCATACAGAGGACAAACAGAAGACAGGCTTCTCCACCAGCAATGGCAAACATTTTGAATTCAACGTCCTCCCTTTCGGACTCTGCAATGCCCCAGCCACTTTTTCCCATTTTATGGAGTTAGTCCTCAGTGGCCTGACCTGGGAGATCTGTCCAGCATATCTTGACGATGACATCGTGTTCAGCCGAACCTGGGCCGACCACCTCCGCTGTCTGAAACAGGTCACGCATATGCCAGGACAGACTAAAATTCAAGCCTTCAAATTGCATCCTAGCTGAAAGATCCGTCTCCTTCCTAGGACAAGTGATCAGAGCCGAGAGCATCTCCCCTGATCCTGACAAGCTGCATGCCATCGCTGACCTCCCCTTTCCTAAGGACATCCACAAGGCGCGCACCTTCCTCGGACTGATCTCTTATTACCAGCGTTTTGTCAAAGGTTTCGCCGACATTGACAAACCCCTGAACAACCTCACACGGAAAGGAGAGCCTTTCGTTTGGACCGAGGCCTGGGTCTCTGCCTTTAACACTCTGAAAAACAAACTAATCTCCACCCCTATTGTCACCTTCCCCGACTACAACTTACCCTTCCATCTGTACACCGACGTATCCCTGGTTGCCATCGGTGCCATATTCGTACAGGTGCAGGACAGGCAGGAGCACATCATCAACTGTGTCAGCTGCACTCTCAACCAGGCTGAAAGGAATTACGCTGCCACTAAACGCAAATGCATGGGCATCATATGGGCTTTAGACTATTTCGGATCATATATTTCAGGCACCCACGTCGTCATCATCACCAACCATCAATCTCTCCAGTGGCTGCGACAATCCAACACCACCAATGCCCAACTACTCAGGTAGAGAGAAGAGCTAGAGGAATTTGAGATATCATACCGACCTGGGAAGTTACATACAAACACCAACGCCCTATCCCACCTACCCATTAACTCCATCTGTACCAACACAGACCTCATTCAAATGTTGCAGGCCAAGCAATGCCCCCTATGGATACCACCGCACACCTTCGCCAAATTTTTCCAACATGGTGAACACCTGTTTAACCATGACGGCCACATAGTTCTAGACCCCCACTCCGCACATAACACCATGGTTCACCTCCACACTAACAATGGCATCCACCTCGGCACCAAAAAACTATTACAAGTTTTTAATGACATATACTGGTCGCCCAACGTCTCCACCACTGCCAAAAACATCATCCAAACGTGCCGAGCATGCTCCTTGGGGAAGGATATCACTCGCACACCCAGACACGTGGGGAAGATCACTGCATACAAACTATGGCAACTACTGTCTGTCGACATAATCGGCCCCCTACCACCCAAAGCAGGCTACAAGTACATTATTACTTTTGTCGACGTTTACTCCAAATACCTCATCGCCTGCCCTGTGAAAGAACACAATGCCGTGACAGTAGCCAATGCATTGGTCCGCCACGTTTTTCCTTATTTCGGGATTGCCCTACACTCTGACAACGCACCCGAGTTCACCAGGAAGGTCTGGGGTGAGTTAGCTACCATATTTGGTTATCAAATATCCCACTCTTCCCCCTACTGGCCCCAAGGAAATAGCCTGTGCAAAAGAAGCTATCATTCCCTCCCCAACCAGGTGAGGGCCCGAATCATACAAACGGGAAACAAAGACTGGCCCGCCCATGTAAAAATCATTCAGTGGGGTCTGAACACATGCCCTAGGGATGATGGGGTCACCCCACACGAGAGAGTCTTCGGGAAAGCTCCTCTCCTTCTGCCCCTCCGCCAGCACCTTCAGCCCCCTCCCCCACCCTCCACCACCGATCCCCTACACCACCTCAAGAGGCGGCTCCATCACCTTCAACAACAGCAAGACTTGCAACCAGACACGCTCACTTCCAACCTCTACAAACCAGGGGACTGTCATCGTGGCACACCTGCCTACCCCAGGAAAGGTGTCGCCTCAATTTGAAGGCCTCTTCACCATCATCAAAGTCCATCCAGCACCACGGACAAACACGCACATACCGCAATAGACACGTGTGCCCCTTCCTACCCACTAACAATAACATCCCGCCAAACCATGTGCCCCACACCTCCCATCACGCCACGCCGCCCTCTCCTCCTTCCAAGAAACCAGCCACTGACTCATACACCCACTCCATCTCACCTTCCCCCTCTGCCTCACCCTCCACCACCCCCTCTCCCACTTCATCCTCAACTGACCCCCCCCCAAGCCTCCTCCGAATCCGGTACATCACCATCCTCTCCACCCAACACACCCCACACTGCCACCTCACCTTCACCTCCTCCTCCACCTCATAACTCACCATCACCGATCCACACCCCCAATAATTCACCACCACAACACCACCCCACGGAAACACCCGCTGCCACCGCCGTGGAAACAACCACCCCCACCACACCGCCACTACGCACACTCTCCTCCATCCCCGCTTCCCCGCTACCCCCGTCCCCCCTTCCCGAACCACCTCACCCATGAGCCGCCCACGTGCAGCAACACCACCCACCTCCCATGCCACCCAAACACCCTCACCTTCATATCCCTTACCCACCGATCATGCCCACTATACACGCCACCCCCCATCACACACACCACCTTCCCTACCCTCCCACAACCAAAACCAAACACCCTCCCCACCGCGTGGTCTCACCGCCTCACCCCCCACGTCTGTCCTCACTACCACTGCCACTATACCTGGACGCCTCTCATGCCCGCCAGCCAGATACACTGCTTCACCATCTCCTATGCCCCCGACATCACTACACACAACCCCAGACATGACACACACCCCCAATACCACCCCCATCACACTCAACCTACATTAGGCAAGGTGGAAACTTCCACTCACCCAATTTCCCAGGGTGAACCGCCACTCCTACCCTATGCTCCCCCATAAAAGCCCAAGGACCTCACCCCTGGCCAGCATACAGCCACACACCAAGCACGATGCACCACCACCAGAGATGAGAGTTCAACGCGTCGTCAGGCATCCTCCACACGGACCTGGACAGAGTACGAGGAACATGACAACTCCTCCGCGGCCTCCACCACACACCTCCACGCTCCACATAACATTCAACCCACACCAAGAACCCAACCACATCACACAACATTGGACCACTCTCCTACAACACCTCGCACCTACACACCAGACCTGCACCACAAGCACATACCACCTCCAGTCATGGGGCCGTGACTTTCACAATGCGGACAGTGGTGAAATGCGCGTTCCCGCCGCCAGACCCCCCACTGCCACCCCAGGAAGACACCACAGTGGGCCAGGTGGACATGATGCCAGCCCAGAGAGAGACGGGCTCAGGTGTGCCCCGACCTTGTGTCCCTCTTCCCCTCAACCTGCCCAACCATGACGTCGTAGCGATGGGAGACTACTTCTCAGCCGGACCAGCCTTCACCAGGATCGGGGTGGATCGGGGTGGGACTGCTCCAGATACAGTCCCAGGTAGCACCACGGTAACAGCCACTGTACGTACTGGGGAAGGGACGGCCACTGTACGCCCTTCAGCTGTTTCCCCCTGCCGCACCATGGTAACCAAGGGGACGGGTGTGTGCGTGTGTGAAGGTCACAGCCTTGCCCTTAGATCGGACTATATGAGCTCTCAGCTCCCTTCCGGGAGGGTAAAAGCTGACGATCACGACCATCAAGTGATCCTGACCGACCCGGTGTATGTACTGGGGAAGGGACGGCCAGTGTATGCCCTTCTGCTGCAGCCACATCTGGAGCCCCCCCCGGTGTGACGGCCACTGTACGCACACCGACAGGCAAAGGCAGGAGAGGTGGAACCATGATGACAGCCACTGTATGCGTTGGGGAGGGAACAGTCACTATACATCCCTCATCCACCTCCTCCTACGGGAGTAGCACCGCAGTAACGGCTACTGTATGTACTGGAGAGGGAACGGCCACTGTACGTCCCTCAGCTACTTCCCGTCAGGCAGGCAGACCCGCGGCGACAGGCACAGTACACACCGGGGAGGGAACAGCCACTGTACGTCCCTCATCTGCCTCTTCCTCCTTCGGGAGCAGCACCGCGGTAATGGCTACTGTACGTACCAGGGAAGGAATGGCCACTGTACGTACCAGGGAAGGAATGGCCACTGTACGTCCTTCTGCTGCTATCCCAAGGGCCTGCGGAACTGTGACAATGGCCACTGTACATGCCGGGGAAGGGATGGCCACTGTACACCCTTCGTCCACAGTCCCGAGGGTTCTCCCTGAGAAGGTCCCTTGCGCGGCCCACTCTCCACCCGGCAGCCGCACGGGATGCCGTTCTGTCTCTCCCTCAAGGTGTGGTCCCCCAGAGGTGCTGCCATTCCAGGAGTGGTGGCGAGGCCCGATAGCTGAAGGCGGGATCCACGCCCTTCAGCCTGCTCCTGGAAGCCGCCAGGTCCTGACGGACATGCCACGGACGAGGTGCTGCAGCCAGCCCCTGACGGCGCCCCAGCCTAGAGGCAACCGCAATCCCTGGCCTTCCAGGGACACCCCTCCGACCCCAGAACGGGACCGCCCTGGTCCCACTCACCGTCGGCCCTCCACCCGGAGTAAGAAGCAGCAGGCCCGGCTCCTGACGTTGTTTGGTCCCAGCCCCAAGGGCCCCTCACCAGGTCGAGGCCCTGACAAGAAAGGGCCTCCCTGCACCCTGGACCAGAAACGCGCCCGGGCTGTGACGCCCCCAGTAGCAGTCCCCTGCCTATTGCAGGAGAGCTCACCTGTAGGGCTCCCTCCGACCCCCGGGCGCCACCTTCACTAAGCCCAGACATCAGCAGCCCAGTGACAACACAGTGAGATCTCAGTGTTGTACCAAAGACTTGGAAGTGACAGTGCCCGTATATTCTAAAGACAGTGAGACAGGAACATCATCAGTAAAAGTGTCTCTAACCTAACGTACTCAGTATGCTGTGTCAGTGCCTAAGTTCCCAGGACTAGAGCAATATACAAGTGTTGCTGCGATACCTAAGTTCAACACAATACAAGGACTGAGGAGACAGGACTGTACGAACTGTGTCATCATCCCTCTGTATTATACTCCTGTACAATAATTCGGGTGTTATCACAATTTATGTGTGACGTGATGTATTACTGTTAACTAGCCTGTCACTATACCCATTCCACATCTTGTATACCACTGTATGTGTATTGTAAGGGAAACTGGATTAAGGCACTATGTGTTAAGGTGTCCTGCCAAGTTTTTATGCCCTGTTCCCTTGTAAGTGTTCTAGTTCCGGTCTAGAAAGAGGACCCCGCTCAGTTACTGGTGTCTTTAGGACAAGAAGTCGACCTAAAAACATCCAGAATAACACTAATTCTATAAGATTATTACCCCTTGGGGTGGGGCGGGAAGAGTCTTCCTCGATATCCCTGGATGAATGAGGCCACTAAATCGGGCCCATTTATCTCCAGTCTTTCTCTCCATGTCCTCTTCTCTTCTGTTCACACTCTCTTGTAGATATTTACATGGTTCTTCCGGCCTTTATCAATCCAGACATTTGGTTTCATGACATGGATAGTGCCATAAAGGGTAAGTTCTGCACTGCAGCAACCTATGGCGTTGTTTTATACTCATTGGCTATATGTACCCGATATAATTCGTTGAACTAGGCAGAAAAAAAATCATAATCCATATATGTTTTTGCATTATAAGCAAAAAATGTGTCTTTACTAATAATCACTACTTAGTGAACATGAAGTATTTGAATTTGAATTTAAGTGTCGGTGTTTCAATATGGCCACCAAAATCACACGCCCGCAGTGGAGATAGCCTCTCCATATTATAGCGCTCAGTGAAGTGACAGCAGAGACTATCAGCCGTTTTCTCAGTCACCTAAGCACCCGAATTGGGCACCTGCTCCCGAGCCTCGGACGCCAGCACCCGATAACTGAGATTGGTTTTCTCAGTCAATGAATTTCTCGGGTGCGAGCGCCCGAGCCTCAGAACCTAGTGCCTGAGTGACCAGCACTGAGCTGGCAATACTGTGGTAGTTAGCAGTACTTTACTACCAAACAGTGACCAATCATATTTAATTTTGCATAAATATAGGTATATTATATTTTGGGTAGTTTTTTGCGTGGCCAAAATCATTTTAAAAGTGTGTTTTGAATGATTGGTCAGCAAGAGGAGCCAAGGTCACTCACTTACGGAACATTTACCCACATTACCAATGGTTTAAGGCATCTTAATTAAGGCAGGAAACATGATTTGGTATTGTTTTAAGTGTAAATCTGAATGTACAATAAGTACATTTTACTTTTTTCCAACTGCCTGCAGTGGTGACTTGCAGCCAAGGCTGATGATGGAGCTGGTTTGTTGACGATAGCTAGTATTATTGTCAGCCGTTTTCTCAGTTGCTTAAGCACCTGAATCGGGCACCCGCTCCCGAGCCTCGGACACCAGCACCCGATAACTGAGATTGGTTTTCTCAGTCAATGAATCTCTCGGGTGCGAGCGTCCGAGCCTTGGAACCTAGCGCCTGAGTGACCAGCACTGAGCTGGCAATACTGACCAGGCCCGCCTGTGGTAGTTAGCAGTACTTTACTATCAAATAGTGACCAATCATATTTAATTTTGCATAAATATAGGTATATTATATTTTGGGTAGTTTTTTGCGTGGCCAAAATCATTTAAAAAGTGTGTTTTGAATGACTGGTCAGCAAGAGGAGCCAAGGTCACTCACTTACGGAACATTTACCCACATTACCAATGGTTTAAGGCATCTTAATTAAGGCAGGAAACATGATTTGGTATTGTTTTAAGTGCATATCTGAATGTACAATAGGTACATATTACTTTTTCCAACCGCCTGCA
Source organism: Coenobita brevimanus (assembly GCF_032717465.1). Lineage (NCBI taxonomy): Eukaryota > Metazoa > Arthropoda > Malacostraca > Decapoda > Coenobitidae > Coenobita > Coenobita brevimanus. The sequence goes on along the minus strand of NC_137047.1, from coordinate 28,135,903 downwards.
GTGGTGACTTGCAGCCAAGGCAGACGATGGAGCTGGTTTGTTGACGATAGCTAGTATTCTTGTGGCTGCACCATACTCTTGTAAAACATTTGAGAGTGTACAAATTCTTAACAATACTCTGCACCAAAACATCGAAATAATACGTACTGACGTTACCCAGTACATACCACACGTATTTTCATGTATTATTTTTAAAAATAAACATAAATTTTACAGCAGCCTGCCCAGCTCAGACGGTGTACCCTGCCCGATTAACAGTCGGGTGATTCCACCCGACTGTTCCAATAATGGTTGTCACAGGCCTTGGAAACGTCACTGAGAAAACCAAATCATTCTCGGGAGCTAGCAGACAACCTCATGTGTGCAGTCTGAGGCGACTGAGAAAATGGCGGTGTGGCTGCACCATACTCGTCAAATATTTGCGAGTGTACAAATTTTTAACAATACTCTGCACCAAAACATCGAAATAATATGTACTGTTACCCAGTACATACTACACGTATTTTCATATATTTTTTGAAAAAATAAACATAAATTTTACAGCAGCCTGCCCAGCTCGGATGGTGTACCCTACTCGATTAACATTCAGGTGCTTCCACCCGATTGTTCCAATAATGGCCGTGTCACAGGCCTCGGAAACGCCACTGAGAAAACCAAATCGTTCTCGGGAGCTAGCAGATGACCTCGGGTGTGCAGTCCGAGGCAACTGAGAAAACGGCGGTATGTGTAATTATATCAAACTGTTTCACAAATACCTGATCTGATCTAGTTCGATATTGGCACATAATACTGTGTATGAGTCTGGGAAGAAGTTATTCGATTCTGGTGCAGCTCAAAGTCAAGGTAATGAATCAAGGTCAAAGATCAGGGTGTAGTGTTATAAATGCCTGATCTGATTTGGATAAAACTTGGGATATATTATATTGTGTGTGGGAATGCGGTGACTTGACTTTGGTGCTGATCCATCAACGTTCAAGGTCATGAGTCAAGGTCAGAGTTCGAGTACATGACTAGTGTTGTTGCAATTGTAATGCTAGGTGTTTTAGGGTCGGCTTCCCATCCCTCTAACGCCTAGTGTGTAACTGGGTTCCCTTCTCTAGACCGGTGCTTAGACAAATAAGAGAGAGGCAGGACACAAAAACTCAAGGCAACAACCTTACACATGTATTGCTAAATTCTACAAGTGGAACGGGTAGATGTCACAGGAGTAATTATACTGAACAATTATAAACCTTAGGCGTAGATTGTGGGTATTAGTATCATGCAGGATACTACTCAGGACAAGATCGTGTAACGTAAATAGCACTATAATCAGGAGTCCTAGGGCAGTGGGACCAAATACTATCATTTAGGGGAAGTCTAGGTTTTATCTATCGGGTGGACTTCTGTTCACCAGGGCCGTGGCACTGTTTTCACTGTTGGCAGTCTAATTTGTTTGTCCACCGTGTCGTTAATTATTGTCCTTGCACTGGAGCCTCCGTATGAACTTAATGTGAGGCTATATCACTAGATGGTACCGTGTTCACTCAGAGAGACACTTATTCCACTCCCCTGCTGTATTCATTGTCTCACTGTTATTTTATTTATTCCACCTTTCTTTTACACTAACACTGATGTTTTTAATTCTCCGACTTCCTGTATTCTGATAATTCACTGTTCTGCCCTTGCTTCACTGTATCACTTTCGCTGTGCTTTCACAGTCACTCACTTTCGGGATTGGGCGTAATGGCGGTCAGGTACAAGGGCGGCGGGAACAACTCAGCCTAACTACTGACGAAGCTGAGTTCCGCCAGGGGTCTCTGTATTCAGGGGCCACGGGATCACATGTAGGAGCGTCCTCTCTCATCCAGGGCTGCTGGTAGTGAAGGGTCCCGTGCTCTCAGGGCTTGGGGCAGGAGTCTGGCCCTCTGGGCTGGGGCCAAACAGCTGCCTGAACCTCTTGCTCAGGTGCCTGACGGACGACAAGGGTCTCCGGCGTCAGGGCATAGGGATGTCCTGCCTGGAGGTCCTTGGGGTGGTCTGGAGGTCCCGTGGGCTGCGGTCTCTGGTGGTCGGGGACGCCGTCAGGAGTGGGCTGCGGTGTTGGCCTTTGTCGGGGTCCGTCAGGCAAGTCCTCTCAGGAACTGGCTGCAGTGAGAAGAGCCCGGTGGTGGTTATGGGGCCTCTCCAGTAGTCCTCCAGGTTGGGGCCTCCCTCTGGGTCATGGTCTTGCATAGGGGAGTCAGCACCTGATGGAGGAGCGGCTACCAGCCGTCTCCTGCCGTAGGGCCCAGCTACTGGCCGTGGCCTTCTAGGGGCGCGGCTACCGGCAGTTGCAAAGGCCCAGCTACTGGCCACGGCCTGGGGAAGAAAGCGGCTACAGGTCAACTTGAGGGCACCTTCGGAGCGGTTATTGGTCGTCTCCTGACGAAGGCGGGAGCGGCTACCGGCCGACTCCTGGCGAAGGCGGGAGCAGCTACCGGCTGTCTACTGACGAAGGTAGGAGCAGCTACCGGCCGTCTCCTGGTTACCTCCAGAGCAGTTACCAGCCGTCTCCTGCAGGAGGGTCGAGCGGCTACAAGCCGTCTCTGTTAGGGCACCTTTGGAGTGGCTACCGGCTGTCTCCTGACGAAGGCAGGAGCAGCTACTGGTCATCTTATTACCACCAGAGCAGCTACCGGCCGTCTCCTGATGAAAGCAGAAGCGGCTACCGGCCATCTCCTTATTACTTCCAGAGCAGCTACCGGCCGTCTCCTGTAGGAGGGTCGAGCGGCTACTGGCCGTCCCTGTTAGGGCACCTTTGGAGCGGCTACCAGCCGTCTCCTGACGAAGGCTGGAGCGGCTACCAGCCGTCTCTTGCAGGAGGGTTGAGCGGCTACTGGCCATCTCTGGTATGGCACCTTTGGAACGGCTACTGGCCGTCTCCTGACGAAGGCAGGAGCGGCTACTGGCTGTCTCCTTGTTACCTCCAGAGTGGCTACCGGCCATCTCCTGTAGGAGGGGTGAGCGGCTACAGGCCATCTCTTTAAGGGCACCAGAGTGGTTTCTGGCTGTCTCCTGACGAAGGCGGGAGAGTCTATAGGCCATCTCCTTATTACCTCCAGAGCAGCTGCAGACCATCTCCTGTAGGAGGGTTGAGCATCTACCGGCCATCTCAGGGGTGCTGACTGGAGCAGTAGTAATAGCCACACTCCATGGTTGTTGGTGGTCGGCTCGCCCAGAAGGTAGTCTCCCTTTCCTTCTATGGTGGCGGCGGGCAAGCTCCGAATCACGGGCGCGCAGCCCAGGCAGACTTATGTCCCTGTCGCCCGGAGTCAGGTTGCACTCTATTTGCCCCTCCGTAGGCTCCTTCTGGGGGTGTTGGGCTGTACTCCGTGAGACTATACCGTACTGCATTTTAGCAAATATTAGCAAAACGAAGAACAGCAGAGAGTGAGTAGCCAGAATGCAATAAAAATGCCAGATTTGGGACAAGTAAGTGTAAAAGGAATTAGCCTATAAGAGGGGACAAGTTTTTTTTTAATGCACGGAAGAAGGAACCAAAGGCCAGGAGCCCGCAAACATTCCTTCCATGAAAAAAAAAAAAAAAAAACAGAAAGCCAAATTCAAGATCCATTCATTTAGAGATGCCTGGACACACTGTATTTGAAAGACTGGAGATCATAGTGTAATGCCAGGTGTTTTAGGGTCAGCTTCCTGTCCCTCTAATGCCTAGTGTGTAGCTGGGTTCTCCTTCTAGACCGGAGCTTGGACAAATAAGAGACAGGCAGGACACAAAAATGCAAGGCAACAACCTTACACGTGTATTGCTAAACTCTACAAGTGGAACAGGTAGATGTCACAAGAGTAATTATTCTGAGCAATTTTAAATCTTAGGTCTGGATGGTGGGTATTAGTATAGAGCAGGATACTATTCGAGACAAGATCAGGTAAAGTGAATAGAACTATGATCAGAAGTCCTAGGGAAGCAAAACCAAATATGGTCACTGGGGAAGAAGTCCAGGTTTTATCTATCAGGAGGAGTTCTGTTCACTAGGGCCGTGGCACTGTTTTCACTGTTGGTTGTCTAACTCATTTGTCTGTCACGTTATTATTACTATGACACTGGAGCCTCTGACTGATCTCAGCATGAGGTAATGAAGGTAATGGAGAGAGCTTTAGAAGGTATGATTAGAGAAAGAGTGAATATTGATGAGATGCAGTTTGGGTTTATGCCAGGTAGGGGGACCACTGATGCCATATTTATTGTTCGACAGCTTCAGGAAAAATATACTGGTAGGAGAAGGGATCTGTATTTTGTTTTTGTTGATTTGGAAAAGGCCTTTGACAGAGTCCCTAGAGAGATGGTGAAGTGGGCAATGAGAAAGCTTGGCTTGGAGGAGTGGCTGGTTAGGGTGGTAATGGCTATGTATGTGGGTGCTCGCACCCAGGTAAGAGTGAATGGAGATTTGAGTGATGAGTTTTCCGTGAATGTTGGTGTGCATCAGGGGTCAGTTTTGAGTCCCATGTTGTTTATCATAGTACTTGAAGCCCTCTCACGTGACTTAAGAAACGGACTTTCGTGGGAGATGTTGTATGCTGATGATTTGATATTGATTGCAGAGAACAAAAAGGAGGCGGAGGAAAGGTTTAGGAAGTGAAGAGATGGTATCGGGCACAAGGGCTTAAGGGTAAATGCAGATTAAACAAAAGTGATGATATTAGGGCTGGTGGCGGTAGTCAAAGACGAGGGAGAGTAGCCATGTGCAGTTTGTCACAAGGGCGTGGGAAGTAATTCTATCTTGTGCAGTGTTTGTGATAAATGAGTGCACAAGGGATGTAGTGGTATCAGAGGTAGACCGCGAGCTAATGCTGATTTTATTGTACAGCATGTCGGGGAGAGCAGGTGGAGATTGTCAGGCGTGAAAGGATTGAACTTGCTGGTGAATCTCTTGAGTGTGTGGAAGAGTTTTGTTATTTGGGAGACATGCTGTGTGCTGGAGGTGGGGCTGGAGCTAGCTCTGTGGCTAGGGTGAGATGTGGTTGGAAGAAGTTCAGGGAGCTCTTGCCTCTTCTGACATTGAGAGGGCTCTCCCTAGGTGCTAAGGGGTCGTTGTATGCAGCATGTGTTAGGAGTGTAATGCTGTATGGTAATGAGACCTGGGCAGTAAAGGAGGAGGATATTCGCTGGCTCAGACATACAGAAATGACAATGATTAGGTGGATGTGTAGTGCGTCCATGTGTGCAAGGTCCGGGGGGGCTGGGTTTACGATGGAAGAGTTGAGAGGTAGGATGGGACTGGAGTGTATTGGTGTTGTGATGAGGAGAGGTAGATTGAGATGGTTTGGATATGTGGAGAGGATGGGAGATGATAACTGGGTGAGGAAGGTGAGAAGTGTTAATACTGGGGGTGGGGTTATGAGGGGTAGACCGAGAAAGACATGGGACGAGGTCATTAAGTGTGACCTCAGGGTTAATGGACTGAACAAGGAGGCTGCAATGGATCGTGCAGCATGGAAAGCTGCCATTAGGTGACCAAGGCCGACGCATGCAAGCATGTTGGAGCCTTTAAAAATTAAACGAACGATGAAATGCCGGGGCTGTCACTAAGATGCTATTGCGTTCAGACACTTTATTCACTGCTCGGCCGTGTTCACTGTCTCACAGTCACTTTATCTATTCCACCTTTCTTTTACACTAACGCTGACAGCTTTTATTTCTGACTTCCCGTATTCTAATAATTCACTGTTCTGCCCTTGCTTCACTGTATCACTTGCACTGTGCTTTCACTGTCACTCACTATCAGGACTGAGTGTGGTGGCAGTCAGGTACAAGGGCGGCAGGAACAACTCAGCATGACTACTGATGGGGCTGAGTTCCATCGGAGGCCTCCGTATTCAAGGGGCAAGGGATCATGCATAGGGGCGTCCTCTCTCATCCAGGGCTGTGGGTGGCGAAGGGCCACGTGCTCTCAGGGCTCGGGGCTGGAGTCTGGCCCTCTGGGCTGGGGCCAAACAGCTGCCTGAATCATTCACTCAGGCACCTGACGGAGGACGAGGGTCTCCAGCATCGGGGTGTAGGGATGTCCCACCTGGGGGTCCTGGAGGGCGGTGTGAAGGTCCTGCCGGCCGCGGTCTCCGGTGGTCGAGGACGCCATCAGGAGTGGGCTGCAGCATCAGCCTCCATCGGGGGTCCGTCAGGCGAGGCCTCTCAGGGATCGGCTGTAGTGAGAAGAGCCCGGTGGTGGTCAAGGGGCCTCTCCAGTAGTCCTCCAGGCTGGGGTCTCCCTCTGGGTCATAGTCTCATGGAGAGGAGTCAGCACCTGATGGAGGAGAGGCTACCGGCCGTCCCCTCTCATAGGGCCCAGCTACTGGTCGTGGCCTTCTAGGGGCGCAGCTACCGGCTGTCGCAAAGGCCCGGCTACTGGCCGTGGCCAGCGGAGGGGAGCACCTACAGGCCGACTCGAGGCACCTTCGGAGTGGCTACCGGCCGTCTCCTGACGATGGCAGGAGTGGCTACCAGCCGTCTCCTGATTACCTCCAGAGCAGCTATCAGTCATCTCCTGTAGAAGGGTCAAGCGGCTACAGGCCATCTCTGTTAGGGCACCTTCGGAGCGGCTACCAGCCATCTCCTGATGAAGGCAGGAGTGGCTACTGGCCGTCTCCTGTAGGAGGGTTGAGTGGCTACTGGCCATCTCTATTAGGGCACCTTCGGAGCGGCTACTGGCCATCTCCTGATGAAGGCGGGAGTGGCTACCAGCTGTCTCCTGATTACCTCCGGAGCGGCTACCAGCCGTCTCCTGTAGGAGGGGCGAGCGGCTACAGGTCATCTCTTAAAGGGCACCTTCAGAGCGGCTTCTGGCCATCTCCTGATGACGGCGGGAGTGGCTACAGGCCGTCTCCTGATTACCTCCAGAGCGGCTGCAGGCCGTCTCCTGTAGGAGGGTTGAGCGGCTACCAGCCGTCTCAGGGGTGCTGACTGGAGTTAGAGTAATGGCTCCACCCTGATCCTATCGGTGATCGGCTCGCCCAGAAGGTAGTCTCATTTTCCTGCTATGGCGACAGCGGGCGAGTTCCGGGTCATAGGGGCACGCGGCCCAGGGCGAACTTATGTCCCTGCTGCCCGGAGCCACGTTGTGCTCTATTCATCCCTCCATAGGCTCCTTCTGGGGGTGTTGGGCTGTCCTCCGTAAGACTATTCAGCATTTTACATAGCAAGAAGGAAATGCAGACAGAGGGAGGCAGTTCCAGAGTTGACCTGTTGCATAAATGAAGGACTGGGAGTAACGGTTAACTCTTGAATTAGAAAGTTGGACAGAAAATGAATGAGTGTTGCTAGACAGGTGCTACGTGCCCATCGTAGAGATGGAGGGATGCAAACAAACACTTCAGAGGAGCAGTGACCATTAAAGTAGTGATAGAAATGAGACACTATAGAGCTCAGTGGTAGTGACACGTTATCTAACTCATCGCTGAATGGACAGCCAATTGGGGGTACCGACGCAGTATCCGGCGAGGGTTTGGCTAAATTACGCCGGATAATTAAGTTTACTGTAACTTTTTAATTGTCATGCTACCAATTTGTCACCCAACGAATTGTCATATAACGAGACATGATTGTCAGTGGAACCTCGTTTTACATGTTCTATGTGGTTAATGTATGTCACGCCTCAGTAACCTATGCAATGGGGTTATGTCCCGTGATACCTCATTGCATAACAATTTATCATACATTGTGGTCGATATAACATGGGTGCAATGGACGACGTAATCTACAGTACAATCTCAAAAACTTACCCTTTTAGGCTTGCCTCTGGCACCGTCAGTAGCACCACACTTTCCACTATGAATTGAATCCTTGCCTGTGATGATTTCAGTCACAAGGTTCAGTATATATTTCACTCAAAAAATTATCACTTCACTTTAAAGTCGCACACTGCGTTATTCATTGTGCATTTGCACTGTTATTGCGTGATAGCAGTGATGATTCAGTGGCCTTGCATGCACAAAATGAAATGAGAGACGATCACAGTGAATATAGACTCTGGACGGCCATCTTAGCTTATACATCTGTCAGCTTGCACGGAAGGCACTGTGTAGGCATCACTGAGGCCTGGGACTGGCATACATGGCCATCACAATTATTGTATAAATCAATTTCACCATCTTTATAGCAAAATCGGGTATAACTTTTTGTTAATCATTCTATCGATTTATTGCTAACCAAACTGACCTATATTGAGACCTGACTGTAAATGAAAAATGCCATTCTGAATCTTGCATGGCATCCCATGTGAACTTTTGTTATTTAGTTAGTTTATAAGGAAATTCAAAAAAAATTTCCAGACCCCCTTTGGCCCTCAAAAACTTATCACCCCTAACTGCTTACATGACATACAGTGCAGGAAGCACAAACACTAGAAGCGTCATTTGGTATAAAGTTTGGTGAAATAAGAGGTACAAAGTGGTAAATATAGTGAGATTTTTCACTTACTGTGAGAAGTGCCAGTTTATAGCCTGGATGTTGGGGTTGGGTAGCATCAGAAGCTGAGAGGTTAGAGGAGAGGAAATGTGCAGTACCTCTTACCCCTTGAGTAATGGGGCTAGACTTCAAAGCCCTTAAACTCAATTCCTTGCACAAAACCTTGCAAACCACCCCTTACTGGGACAGAAGATAGGTGGTTTCTCAACTCGCTTCACTGTCACTTTAGTGTACACTTCATGTACATTGAACCTGACTCACTATCCACCAAGATGCTTGCCTCATGTTGTGCACAAATGTGCAGTTACGGACATATCAAACAGAAACATCCCGTCCACCAGCGGGCTGTTGTTATGCTTTCCGCACCTGGTAACGCTGATGGGTATAGAAGTTCACCGTTTCGTTCGGTCGCTTGGACGAACCGAACGCGGTGATCATTGCCGCTGTGCAAAGTTATTGGTGATAATAATTATAATATAGAAGCAATGTTCCACCACAAAATATACTGATAATAGCATGTCATGATTATGGTAAGATTTTTCTTTAAAGTGTCACGCGTAAATACACGTACCTTCTACATAATAGCAGTTATTATAAATGACACTGATTTCACGTGTGGTTTAGTTTCGCTTCATGAACCATGCGACAGTTAACAATTCATCACATAAATCATAGTTATCAACTTCCCCACAACAATCACTGATCACAGAGTTATCGTGACGTTCACCCTCCCTACCGTGAACCTGACATTGGTACACCTTTGAAACTGAAGCAAGTTCACTACGTTCAAGAGGTGGCGCTACAGGTGGCGGCAGGGTGGGGGATGGGGTACCTCGGAGACAGGAGGAGGGAGGTGGTTGAGGAAAGGGACAATAATGGTCGAACTGGGGGCTAGAGGAGAGGGGTGATGGGGTAGTGGACGGAGGACTTTGGTAGACGACAGGAGCTACAGTGGGAGGGATAGATTACAAGGTGGTGACTGGGCTAAATCATTGTTTCATGGAGAATATGGAATTTTACAGTCAGACCATGACCATCATGGGTATGGCGACTATTTGTTAATGTACAAATATATGACAAGCCCCTACAGTTTGTCAGATGTTACAGCTGTTGTCACAGTGATTGGGAATTACTCTTGTAGCCTATTACGTAGTTATGATCGATGACAACTGATACCGCAAACAGAGTAGAGGGGGAACTGAACTGTTTAACGTTTACGCACGACTTACTATGATACCACTGTTTAATATAACTTTTATTAGACACTGCCACTGTGCATTGGATCACTGTCACTGTATTAGGGGTCACTGTCACTGTCACTGTTTTACCCTTGTTTCTTGGGTAGTTGAGTCACTGGTACTTACTGTCAGGGAGGCTCCCTTGTTTAGGGCCTCGACCTGAGAGGCGGCTCCTTCCTAGGACCGCGCTGGTGGGGTGCAGGGAGGCCCTGTAGTCTGGGGGCCTCGACCTGATCGGGGGCCCTCGGGACTAGGACCGAACAGTCGGAGGATTCGGGCCTGCTTCCTCTGCTGCCGGGGCGTGAGGGAGCCTGGGTCGCCGTTGTCGGGGACCGTGGTGGAAGGCCCGGGCGTCCGGGGGCTGCAGGTGCTCAGGGGGAGAGGCGCCGTCAGGGCTGGGCTGCGGCAGCGTCTCCTGTAGGGCTCCGACAGTGCTAAGGAGCGTCCGGGTGTGGGCGGTAACTCCGCAATCAGGCCTTGCCACCACTCTAACGCCTCCGCTTGGCCAAGAAGCCTGGATGGCGACGAAGGGCTCCCTGGAGGGAAAGAGGCTTGAGGGAGACTCACGCTCTTCGTGGTTCCCTGAGCGTGTTCATTGGGCTGAGGTGGGGCTCTACTTCCCCTAGTGTGGACTTTGGCTGGAGCCGTGAATTTGCCCGGCGTGCGAGGGACCCCAGTAGGGTGATCGGGGACGCCCTTTCGCCGAGGCAAGAGGCCGTCAACGTGGTGTTCCTCCCGCAGTAGGGAACAAGCCGGAGTGAGGGACTCAAGAGCCGCACTCTCTCCAATACGGACAGATCCTACCGTCAGGGAATTCTCCACCCTGGTACGTGCCCCGGCCGTAGCCGAGTGTCTGCCCGTACGGGAAACGACTAACGGAGAAACGGGATCACCCGTCTGCTCCGGCGAGAGGCCGGCCCCGAGTCGCCGCTTCCGTAATTGGGTAGCGCTACACGTACGGTAGCAGGGTCTCTCTACCCTGGACCGTATTCTGGCCGTAGCCAAAGTACAACTGGAGAGGGATGCACACAGGCAACTCTCTCTCCTCAGCGTGTTAAGGCCGGAGCCTGGGGTCACCTTCCCCTTTACACACTTTGTCAGGCCGTAGCCTGTGTCTATTTCTCTTTTAAGGCCGTAGCCTTGGGCCTCTTCCTGCCCTAGAGGGTGTAACAAGACCGTCAAGACGGTGTTACCTGGGACTGACCTCTTTTCAGTCCCACCCCTGGTCTGACGGTCACTACCCCGCCCGCACAGTAGTTCAGTTTGCCTGAACGCCTGGGGTTGGGGCACTTGCGGGGAATAGGGGCTCGGGGTCGGGCTGCCACGATGACCCTCTTGCCCGGGACTACTAACCTCACCGTTGTGTCCTCCTGGGGTTGTGGTGGGGTGGCGGCTCGGTGATGGTGTGGGGGGTGGTGAGGTGGGAGGTCCTGCGGCGTGCACGGCGGGCATTTTAGTAATAATGGTCCCTATGGTTTTCATTAATACCTGTATGGCACCGATTTAAAATAAAGGTGAATTTACTTGACCCAGGTTTATGTTACCGTTTTCAGTATGCCGTGTTTGGTTGTTGATTTTACACATTCCAGTGGTTATTAGTTACATTTAGGCTCATACTGAGCAACTGTCGTATGCCCCAAGCATTCCTTCACAAATCCTCAAGTCAATAATTGTGGAACAAGGTTGTAATGTCTGCAGTTATCCAGTCTGAGCATGTGCTTATTACATCAACTATGCCATTAGTTACAGAAATCGTTTGAGGTAAATGCAAACATACATTTTACGTGTAGCGTGTTTTGTTATGCTAAACAATCAAGTAGCGTTCACACTATGAAATTGGCGGGATAAAGTTAAATACGAGGACCATTGCCCTGTTCACGGAGAGCAACTGCTAAGCCACACATCTCAGCGGTGTCCAACCATGGAGCTGTTGCCCTGGCTGAGTAACGGTGTATATTGCAATCCAGTAAAGAAGACACGTGAACCATTGTCGATGATGTGTAAACATGTTATCCGATGGTCATGGTGCAGCAGTCATTACGGCTATCTCCCCTCCCCGTCAGTACCCATGTCTGAGTGCACTGCACGCCGTTGTCGGGAGGAGGGAGGGGCGGACAGTGAACTGGATACTGAGGTTGTGAATCAGCCTCCTCCCCTTCTAGACTCGCCATACAGACATACAGTACCTGGTTGTTGCCTACCCTTCCACATCTGCTATCCCAGCATTCTCCCGGTCTCCTTCATATGTGCTTCTGGCACTGACTACTGTTGCTCCTCTTGGTAAGCATCTCACGTGCTGTCTGTCTTGCGGGTGCTTCAAGACCTAGCTCCAGTCCCCGTCAATTCTTCCCAGGTGCCTCCACTCTCTCCTGTACCTCCAAGAGTGAACTTGGCTGTGACATTCATCCCTATTCTTGCCTGCCTCCTGTGTCATTCTGTGGAGCTCCTTTTATTTTCTTCATGCTGACTGCTGAGGAGTATTGTTTTTTTTATTATTGCCCGCCTTTACCAAGGCGGAGCGATAATGTTTTTGTCCGCCACTGGGTGTTCTTACTTACCTAATTGTTCTTACCTAATTGTATCTTTACAGGAATGAGTCAAGCTCGTACTGTCCCGTGTCTTAAACCATATTTATCGTACATATCCTTAAATTTGTGAATTGTTTTGGCACACACTATTTCATTCGGTAGTGCATTTCATTGATCAATTGCTCTGTTTGGGAAACTGAATTTCCTTACGTCTTTATCACCTCTCTTCTTATGCAGTTTTTTGCAGTGTTCTCTTGCTGATGCTTCTCCATATGTTAAGTAATCATTTATGTCTATTTTCTCCTTCCCTGATATGCACTTATATAGCATTATCATGTCACCTCTTTTCCTTCTATCCTGTAGTGTTGGTAGATTCAGTTTATTTAGTCTTTCTTCGTAGCTTAGGTCCCTTAAGCTTGGTATCCATCTTGTAGTGGCCCTTTGAACTTTTTCAATCTTGTCTATATGCTTTTTGAGATGACTCCAGACCACTGATGCATATTCCAGGGCTGGTCTAATGAATGATGTTATTATCCTTCTTAGCATGTCTTCATTTATGTATGTGAATGCTATTCTCATATTTGCAAGCAGTGTATACATGTTCCGTACCTTCTCGCTGATGTGGTCAGCCGGAGATAGTCTGTTATTGATAATCACACCTAGGTCTTTCACTCTTTCTGATGTGTATAGGGTTTTATTACATAACTTATAATCTCAATCAGGTCTTTTTCCACTTTTACCAAACTTGATTACATGACACTAGTCCACATTGAATTCCATTTGCCATGTACTACTCCATTCATGAAGTTTATTTAATTCTTCTTGTAGCTCCCTACAAGAGTCTGTGCTAGTAATTCTCCTTTGTATTTTTGCATCATCTGCAAACATATTCAGATAGCTCTCATTTCCAGTGTTACTGTTTATATCATTTATATACACTAAAAACATGATTGGTGCCAGCACTGAACCCTGTGGTACTCCACTAGTCACTTCTTTCCATGATGAGTAGTTTCCTCTTAGTACTGTCATTTCTCTTTTTATGAGAAAGTCTTGCATCCAACAAAACAGTTTGCCTCGAATTCCTCCTTGATGGTACAGTTTCCATAAAAGTCTTTGGTGTGGTAGTGTCAAAAGCTTTCTTGAAATCTAAATACATACTGTCCACCCATCCTTCCCTTTCCTGTATTGTTTTTGTTATTCTGTCATAGTAGCTCAACAGATTAGTAACAACATTATTTTCCTTTTCTGAAACCAAACTGTCTTTCTGTTATCATACTGTGTTCTTCTAGATGATTTACCCAAGCTTTTCTTATAAACTTTTCTAATACCTTGCTTACAACACTGGTCAGTGATACTGGTCGGTAGTTGAGTGGATTTTGTCTATTTCCTTTCTTGAATAAGGGGACAATATTTGCTTTTTTCCAAATATCAGGTAGTTTACCTTGACTCAAGGATTTCTTGAAAATTAAAAATAATGGTTTACTTAACTCCTTTGCACATTCTCGTAATACCCAACCTGAAATTTCATCAGGACCACTTGCTTTTCCTCTGTCTAATCTACTTAACTCCTCCTGTATTACTTTTTCTGCTATTTGTATATCTGGTAGTATGTGTGGACATGCGTGTTCCACATAGTCCCTCTCAAATTTTTTTTCTTCTGTAAAAACTAATTGGAAATTCTTATTTAGTGCTTCACAAATGTCTTTCTCTTGTGTATAAGTGATTCCCTCGTCCGTAATGGATTGTATTATATCTTTTACTTTGGTTTTGCTTCTGATATAGCTGTAAAACAGCTTTGGTTGATCACTACTTTTATTTATTATATTCTCCTCAAACTGTTTTTGGGCTTCCCTCCTTATTCTTATATAGTCGTTTCTTGCCTGTTTGTAATTATTATACGCCCTTTCACTATTGCGTCGTCTGTATCTATTCCTCAACAAATCTCTTCTTTCTTTTGATTTTTTACATTCTGTATTGAGCCATTTCTGTATTTTCTTATCTGCTTCTTTGTGCTGTGGGATGTACTTCTGGACTCCTATTTCATAAAATTCACAGAATTTTTTATATACAGCATTTAAATCTTGTCCTCTAAGCTCATTTTCCCAATCAACTTCCAAGAAATACTTCTTTAGGTCTTGATAATTTCCCTTTTTATAGTTTAGGCCCTTTTTGTAACTGTCATTGCTGTTTACTATGTCATATGCTATCCTGAAGTTATAATTTAGTACTGCATGATCGCTTTTGCCGAGTGGATGGTGATATATTAAACTGTCAATGTCATTTTCTTGCTTAGTAAATATTAGATCTAGCACTGAAGGTACATCAAGTCCTCTTTTTCTGGTGGTTTCCCTCACATGTTGCATTAGGAAAAACTCTTGTACTAGATCCAGGAGCTTTTGGTCCCAACAGCTTTCTTGGCTAATTATATCTAGAGTATTCCAATTTATATTTGTATTGAAGTCCCCAGTTAGTATAATTCTTTCCAATTTCTCTTCCATTTTATGTAGTAATGATCTTATACTTTGAATTGTACTCTCTGCCAGGTCCTCATATTCGTCTCTTTCCCATGTGTTTGATCTGGGTGGCATGTACAAATTGGCTACAATTACTTTACCTTCAGATGTGTTGATCTCTACTGTAATCAGTTCTACTTGTGATGGTATATCTAGGTTTATTTCCTTGACTTTTAGATTTTTCTTAGTTAATATTATAATTCCTCCTCCTTTTTTAAAATTTCTGTCTCTTCTCCATATATTGTATTCCTCTAAGTTTAGTATGTCATTGGATATCCTTGGTGTTAATTTTGTTTCAGTTAGGCATATTATTTGTGGTTCATTTTCTCTGACATAATCATTCATCTCTAGTAATTTAGATACCATTCCATCCACATTTGAGTACATCAACTTTATCATTTTGTTTATATACTTGTCATGACATGGTTCTGCTACCTTCCTCTTTTTTCTTCCATCCTGTTTGTGTACCACTTTTGTACCTGCAATCCTATTACTTTGTGTGTGTGTGTGTGTGTGTGTGTGTGTGTGTGTGTGTGTGTGTGTTCCCATTATATGTCATGAACGGCTTGAGCTATCAACATGAAACCTTCAGGGTGTCAAGATATTGCCAAAATCTTGGACGAGTTAGAAAGTGGGCAGTCGGGGTCAAGGTCAAGGTCACCAAATTGGCTGCCAGAGATCAACTAGTTTTTATCACCCGCCTTTAGCACCATTATATCTCATGAACGGCTTGAGCTGTCAACATGAAACTTTCAGGGTATCAAGATATGGTCAAAATCTTCAGGTCCCCCCTCGGGGGCCGCCGCCCCCTGGCACACCCAGAGGGGGGTGCCGCCATCTGTCCACCCCTAGGGGGCCCCATCCTCCCAGGGGAGGTGCTGCCCCCTGGCTCCCCTGGGGATGGCAATGCCCCCTGGCCCCCCTGGGGAGGGTGCACAGCCCCCTGGGGGCCCTGCCCCCTGGCCCCCCCTGGGGGGGCTATCCTTTGGTCCCCCCAGAAGGGGCCACATTTGTAACTTGGGCAACAGCATATTCTGATGGGTGATTAATATTCAGCTCCCAAATGCTTTTCTTTCATTTTTACCTGTCTTCGCCAATGATTCACATGTTTCCCTTCCACATGCATGTTGGCAGTGTATGTCGAGGACTTATTTCTGTGCCAGACCTCATTGCTGGAAAGCAGGTATTGTTTGCTCACAGCAGAACACTTTGCCATCTTCCAAGTGATCTCCTTGTCTGGCAAATTCACCCCCTCTCCCACCAAGGCATTATGTTAGAAACAGACTCCCAGCTGTCACTGTATCTCTTCCTCTCTTACTGGCCATTTCCTATAGCAGCCTTTCTTTTGCCGGTCACTTACTTCTAGGCTTTCTCTCATCCTCCTAATGCATCCATCTTCAGTGGATTCCTTCCCATGCTGGCATCAAAGGGAATGAGAATGTTGAGCTTGAGAAGTTTGCACTTTCTGCTCAGGAGAGCATGCCTCCTGATGCTGACCTAATGATATTTCAGCAAGGACTTGCAAGGCCTCTTGGGAGGTGAAGTTCCAGACGAGTGTCACCAGCATACCCTTTGATACACTTGGAGATGGATTCAGGACAGACAGCATCTTCACCAGGTGTGTCTGGCTGATGACCTATTGTGTCCATGGTGTTTCTTCCATGAGGAGACTGTCAACTAGTTCTTGCTCTACTGTTCCCAGGTTCTCTTCCCTCTGTACTGCCCTCCCATCATCATCTGTTCCAATTAGTTTCTTCATATTTGATGTGTCTACTGTCCAGTGGTGGTTCTTCGGCTCAGCACCTCCATGGTCCCATTGTCCATCTTACTTATGCCATCCTGGAAAGTTTGGATTGGTTTCCCCAAATCTGCCATTGGTCTCTATTCCTGCTGTGACAGAAGGGCAAGAGAATGTTGACCTGATGGCTGATACCCTTAACAGTCCACCAGTACTAAGATAGATGGATTAGTCTTTAGAATGCCCCAGTTGGAGAGGTAGCTTTGCGTAGGTTCAGTACCCAAGAGACCACTGGGCATTTTTTGATAGCAAAATGCCAACAGGACTGGTTTTCCATCATTAGCTTTATTGGGCTACAGCAGTGTAGCCTTGGGCTCAGTCTCATAGGGGGTAATTTTGTATTGTTCATATCATTTATAATGGCTTATAAGGTTTATTCAGTAAATTTTGTTTATAAAGGCTCCAACATGTTTGCATGCATCAGCCTTGGTCACCTAATGGCAGCTCTCCATGCTGCATGATTCCTGGCAGCCTCTCTATTCATCTCTTAGTCCTGAGGTCACACTCTGTGACCTCGACCCAGGTATTTTTTGGTCTGCCCCTCACAGCCCTACCCCCAACATTCACACTTCTCATTTTCTTCACACAGTTGGCATCCCTCATTCTCTCCACACGCTCAAACCATCTCAATCTACCCCTCCTCATCACAACACCAATACACTGTAGTTCCAGCCTTCCTCTCAACTATTCCATCATAATCCTAGCCCCCAGGCCTCTCATTCAAGGACGCACTACACATCCACCTAAACATTGTCATTTCTGTACGTTTGAGCCTCTTCCTAAACTATCCAGGTCTCTTTACTATACAGCACTACATTCCTAACATATGCCGCTTACAAAGATCCCTTAGCAAGGAGGGAGAGCCCTCTCAGTGTTAGGAAAGACAATTTCTTAACTTCTAACCATTCCTCACTCTAGTCTCACCTCCTGCACATAACATGTCTCCCAAGTAACAAAACTCTTCAACACACTCGAGACCCTCACCAGAATGATCAATCCTTTCACACGTGACAATCTCCACATACTTTGCCCGACACACCACACACACAAAATCAGCATTATCTCACAGTCTACTTCTAATACAACTACATTTCTTATGCACCCACTTATCACAACTACTGCACAAGATGGAATTACAAGTACTTCTCAGATCCTTGTGACAAACCACACATGGCCACTCTCCTTCATCTTTGACTATCACCACCAGCCCTAGCTAATATCACTTTTGTTTTATCTGCTTTTACTCTCAAGCCCTTGTGCCCCATACCATCTCTCCACTCCCTAAATCTTTCCTCCACCTCCCTTTCGCTCTGCAATCAACACCAAATCATCAGCATACAACGCCTCCCATCAGAGTCAATTTCTGAGCTCATGTGAGATGGCTTCAAGCACCATAATAAACAATAAGTTGCTCCAGACTAACCCAATGCACACCAACATTCACAGGAAACTCGCCACTTAAATCTCCATTCACGCTCACCTACATGTGAGCACCCACATACATAGCCATAATCACTCTAGCCAGCCACTCCTTGATCCCAAGCTCTCTCAGTTCCCACTTGACCACCTCCCTAGAAACTGTCAAGGGCCTTCTCCAAATCATCAAAAACAAAGTACAGACCTCTTTTCATTCCTACATATTTATCCTGAAGCTGTCGAACAATGAATATGGCATCACTGATCCCCTTACCTGGCATAAATACAAACTGCATCTCATCAGTATTCATTCTTTCTCTAACCATACCTTCTAGAACTCTTTCCATTACCTTCATTATCTGATCCAAAAGTTGTATGCCTCTATAATTCCCTCTTTCCATGGCATCACCCTTCCCCTTGTATGCAGTTACAGTCACACTCTTCAGCCAGTCATCAGGGACAACACACTCATATACAGTATAATCATATCTATTCAAATCAGTGACTAACCCTATTCCTATATCTCCTGAGGCCTTCAGCATTTCAGCAGTCAATCCAGACACCCCTGCTCTTCTCCCTAACTGCATCCTGCCTATTGCCCTGCTCACAATAGTAGCATTAATCAAAGGCCAAGGACCAAACACTGGATCTGCTGACTCTCCCTACTCCAGTCAGACTCCTCATTCAGCAACTGGTTATAATGCTCCCTCCAGGAGTCTTTAATATCCTCACTGTTTGCTGCTATCTTTACTTCAACTTTCTTCACACACTGCTCACCTATGATATCCCTGTTTTCCCTCTTCATCTGATTTGCCACCTTAAATATGATATTCTTCCTTTCAAAACTATTTAGGTTATCCAGCAAAAGTCTCTGAGACTCAGATTTTGCCTTGTATAATTCTGTAGCCCATGTATGCTTGGCAGCCAGGTATTCCTCTTTGTTACCATCCTTTTTCCATTCTCAGAAAAATACTTCTTTTCTCCTTAACTGCAGCTTCTACCCTTTCCTCTTACCACCATGTTATCTTATGTCTTGGAGGGCCACTTTTTAAACCACACATTGAATTTGTAACTCTCAGGAGATTGTTCTTGAGAGTTCTGTACTGTTCATTAATGATTCTGTCAACAGCTTCCAGCCACCACTCTACTCATCTCACTATCAAAGGCATCCCTTACTGCTTGGTTTTTTAATTTTCATATATTACTCCGTGATGCATAGGTCCTCTTCTTCACCATCTGCCCCTAAAGAACCGTGTCACGTATCAGTAGTTTGTGTTGCTGCACACAATTTTTGCTCCCTCTAACTTTAACATCCCGCTCAAACCTCCTATCAGCCCTCCTGATCAGGAAATAGTCAATCTCGCTACTATTTCCCCCAGACTCATATGTAATCAACCTACTCGCTCTTTTCCTGAAATGTGAATTGCATACAATCATCTTCATTGCCTCCCCCAGTTCAAGTATCCTTTCCCATTCCACATGAAATATAATAAAGTGAAATAAAGGGAGAGACAGTTCACAGGCTTCACCCAACTACACAGTCCCAACTCCAGGCATGGGGCCTGAGTCCTAAGCCCACCAGCCATGGCTAGTGGCTGTGACAGTGAGATCTGGGTATTAGAGAAAAAGGATTTTCACAGGGTCAAACATACGGAAATACTGATGATTAGGTGGATGTGCAGTGTATCCTTGAATGCAAAGCCTGGGAAGGCTAGGTTTATGATAGATGAGTTAAGATGAAGGATGGGAATGGAGTGTATTAGTGTTGTGATGAGGAGAAGTAGATTGAGATGGTTTGGGCATGTGGAGAGGAAAGTGAGAAGTGTGAATGTTCGGGGTAGGGTTGCGAAAGGCAGACCGAAAAAGACCTGGGACGAGGTCATAGAGTGTGACCTCAGAGATAAGGGGCTGAAAAGGGAGGCTGCCAGAGATCAAGCAGCATGGGGAGCTGCCAGTAGGTGACCAAGGCAAGCATGTTGGGGCTTTTCTAAACAAAACAAAACAATGATTTGTTGTACCATATGTGTGTCCCCCATGCACCCCTTAGTATCCTTGAGTTGCTTCACTCACAAGACTATTTAAGTCACCTCTCAAAACTATAGTCTCATCATCCCCCATACCTGTACCATTTATTACATGTATCAAGTTGTCCCACAATCTTTCTTTTCCTATATCATCCAAGCCAAACTGTGGAGCATAGACCAATATAAATGAAATTGTAAGTCTACTGAACAAATTTTTCATTGGTACAATCCTATCATTCACCCTCATTACATTTTTGACATAGTCCACCCATTTTCCCTTACCCAACACAGCCACACCACCATATCCATCTGCACTTCCCTGACAAAATGCCACTAAGATCCTCTTGGGTGATTTAGTTTTCTCAGGCTTGCCCTGTTTTTTTCATTTTTTGTCATGTCAGTAAAAAATAAATAGATAAATAAATAAAGGGAGAGACAGACCACAAGCCCTGCCCACCTACGCCCCAAATGGCTCCAACATGGCTTAGTCTAGTATGGTAGCTCTCCATGCTTTTATCTCTATTCAGTCCCTTATCCCTGAGATTGCACACTGACTTTGTTGCTGGTTTTTTTCGGTCTGCCTCTTGCAACCCCTACCCCTGATGTTCACACTTCTCACCTTCTGCACGCAACTGTTATCCTACATCCTCTCAACATGCTTAAAACCATCTCAGTCTACTCCTCCTCATCACAACACTAATGCATTCCAGTCCATTCCCTCCTCCCTACTCCCTGTAAGGCGGGACTGGCAATTACAATAGACGGGATTGGCAATTTCAGTAGACTGAGAGTGGGTGAATGGCAAATGGAAAAAACAACAGGACAGTTCAGACAGGTAATAGTTTTAAATCCAACTCCAGCACCTGGCACAGCCTCTCCTAGATTATACATCACTTTGGGGTCATTTTCTTATTTAAACCCTTTAAAATCCAACAATATCTTTTACTTACTTCTTTGTTTAATTGCTTAGACAATTTTATTCCTTGAACCACACAGGTTAGATACAGCCTTCATTTATTGCTTCAGTCCTATAGATCTCCTCAAAGCTGTATAAATTCATCTGGAGGAGCAAGAACAAATATTTAACACTGTACACATTACCAGACTAAAGGGATTACAGCACTTACACAGTGTTTTAAACACCTCTCTCCATGAATCTATCTGTCTCCAAGATATTCCCATCACCAACCACTAAGTCTAGGTGTGGCAGTTAGTGGCAGATAAGCCACATTTTCCCTTAGGGGAAAAAAAAAATCCTACTACTTTAATGCTTATTTTATCAACACATTGGGTCCCTGGGCTAGCTACTCAGCCCAGACATTTAAGACAAGTTTGACCAGTTGCCTTTCCCTGAGTGGCATTGCGAGCGGTTAACCCAAACTCCTCTCAACACAGACACATAAGGGCCACATCTGGTTGGAATTTCTTAACCCACTAGACCACCAGAAGTCCATTTGTTGGTTATTTGTCTAACATTTAACATGATAAATGGTCATCTTAATGTGGCCTACTTTTCACAAATAAAATGAGGATTTTCAACCATTTCAATTTTGGTGAAATCTACTTTATTCACATAAAACATACCTCTATGGCACAAAAATAAAATGATACAATTACAGTTTATTCACATTTGAAAAATACTTAATAAAACTACTAGTTACACAACATAAAAGGTACAGTCACTATGCCATGGATGAAACATTGGTGTTCACAAAAAACTGACAAAAATACAATATCATATACTTACTTATTACCCAGGGACATCTTTACTATACTTACTACAGGCATATAACTTGTCAACCCATGCAGCCCAGGGATATGTTTCCTAAGCTTTATAAACTTTTCTGGTGTTAATATAAAACAAACAAGAACACTAACATAGGGATTTTTTTTTTTTTTTTTTAAACAAAAATATAATAACTTGGTAGGAGACATAAAGATAAAAAATACCTTCACAAACTCAAGCACCAAATGAAACTGTCTCTACTCTGTCCACCTAGATCATTTTTCCCAAGCACAATAAAATTTGGCCTTTATCAAACTTACAAAAGTCCCTAGGAAGAAGGTTAAAAATAAAATTATACTACAATACAGCTACTCTGGACAGACTACTATTGTATCATAAACAATAGTGATAAAGCAAAATCCTGCATATTTTGAAACAAGCACTTCCACAACAATTATAAGTTAATATAATTAATGTATTTACATTATCAGCAACTTTGTTAATTTAATAAAGATGACTCTGGAACATATGGTATGAATCATATACATTACATACATTCATTAATGACTGATGCACATGCAACAGTAGCTTTTGTAGAATTCTCTGGACAGAGTAAGGTACAGCTGATTCTTTTACAGTGCCTCAGAACTTTATCAAAACCTAATGGAATTTTTCTCATAATGATCAAGTGTCAGTGTCTTTTTCATTAATTCCAATAAGTTACTCTGCCATTTTGTTACTACTGTATTCTTCAGCAATCATTAATATGTGCCATACAGTACAGTACTGTACATAAAAACTACTGGTGTTTAACTACATATTTGATGCTAAATAAGCTTCAAACTCACCTTACGTATCTGTAAGACAGAATCATCTCTCACTTAAAACATGAGTAAAAATATAAGCACATAAAACATGTTGTAAAATGACATTCAGAAAATGAGCTCATCAATTTCATCACAGTGTAAGTACAAGAAATGCACAAGACACTTTTTTGTGGAATAATCAGACAGTATGAAACCAATAATATCTAGTAACAGCAGTTTCGATATTCATAGGTATGGTTTGTGGGACTTGAAAGATTCTTTGTAGTAGAAATAACCAGTGCATGGACTGAATGCACACAGGTTGTGTATGGGGCTTTAATGAATTACTGGTAAAGAACAATAAAAAGAAGGTGCATTCTGAACTGATACAGGTTTTACAGGTGGGTGTTGACCACAGACTACAGTAAACTTGCAGACTTCTGGTCTTTGGTTCCTTCTTCCTTGCATTAAAAAAAAAAAAAAAAAGTGTGGTGGCCCAGCCTTAGTCAGATGCGAGGTGACGTGGCCTCCTCTGACAAAAACATCCCAGATGCTGTTAAATACGATGCCATTATGAGAATGGGCAAACCCGCCCCATCCACCTTATCATCCTTTCCGCCTCACCCCCTCGGACTGAGGCCTGGGCAGGGAGGAAGTATGGAAGGATAAGGGGAAGGTGAACAAGGAGGATGTGAAAATGAAGGAGGGAATGGAGAAGGAGCCATGGAAAGGGAGTGTCGGAGGCTGCTGAATGAAGCATATAAGACACTTTAGTGTCAACATCGAACAGAAATCAGAGCAAGTGCACAAGTGGCATGAGAAATGACTGAAGCTAGAGCGAAGAGGGATGATGAGAATAGAAGAGGAAGGAGGTGAAATGTCACGTCAGGAAAAAACATGAGAAGACAGTGGGAGAAGGAAGTCATATGGATAATGGGTTAGAGAACTTAGCGTAGAGATACACAGAGTGTTTGAGTTAGCCGTAGTAAACAAATTTGCTGGCTTATCTTTTGTAGGGCCTAATAACAAGGTTTGATACTGTTAATCCATTACAGCTATCTAAGGTCTAATAAACAGATAGCTGTCAAAAAAGGAGGTGAAGTTTGTTTGCAAAATTTAGCTAGCAAAATTTAGCATCAATGATGTATCAAAACAGTGACGTGGACAGAAAGGAGGGACAGTGCTCCATAAAAGGTATCTAAGAATGATTGTAAGGGTGACATAGTCAGAAGGCACTTGTAATTTGTCCAGACCAGACAATAGGCACAGTTATTCTGCTGAGGAAGGCAGTCAGACACGACCATGGGTATCTCGGCTCTGGTGAGTAGAAGTGCTTGAAGAATGAGGGAACTTATGCAAGTGTAAGGCAAGATATATAAGTGCCCCGAGTGTGATGTAAAGCACCAACAGACTTCTACCCAGAGTCAGCAACATTTCTTTGTCACATTGTCCTTGCTCATGGGATTAGAGTAAATATTAGAATTAACTCAATAGTGTAGTTTATAATGTGTACCGTAAGTGAACATGAAATGCTCAACGAATGAGTAGCTAAGTACAGCTAGCTCGCCCTTAACGCATGGGTTTCGTTCCAACCGTGGCGTGTTCGGTGCAAAACCGCGTAAGTTTTAATTACTCCTTATTTTGCTCCCTAGACCCCCTAAATGTGGTGTGTTCCTGTTATCTGCCACTGGTAATCAATATGAAGCACTTTAAGTGGTTAGAAGGTTTATTTATTTAATGTCATAACTTACAAATACAGTATTGCACAGCAAAACTTCAACATACAAATAGGTAAACACAAGGCAACATTCCAACGCCAATCGGTTTCGGGGCAATTTGCCATCACAACAGTAACAAGACAATTTGCCGTCATTAATGAAGACAGCTGTGGGTGACGCTAGAATATAATTCAAATAATAATACGTACTGATTAATTAATAATAAGTATATTCATAGAATGATGGGGAATTGTCCAGGGTGCAAATTGTCCTGACGGGGAATCGTCTAACGGCGAACTGATTTGACAGTGAATTGTCTCGGAACCTATTCCAATGCCTATCAGGTAAGCTGGGTATAAGACTTTATTTCTTGCTTTAACTCTCTTGGATAAGGCCTCCTAGTGGCGAGAGTCGGTAACTTACAGGGTAACTTCAGTTTCACAGTAAGACTAACGTTATCTGAAACATATGATCAGGCTCTGGTCCGATATTGACTTCAGACTGCTTTAACAAAGCGTATTCAAGGCACTATGTCACTGCAAAGTGCTGCGTCAGAGCCTCGCAACAATGCAGACACTGGGGAGTCTGTGTGTCCTGTCTGTGGGCGTCAATTAAGAACGAAGAAGGGCCTGGGTGTGCACTATCGCAGTGCTCATCCAGACCGCTACTTCGCTGACAGGGAGCCAATAAGAACTAAAGCCAGATGGAACGATGCAGAGGCCTGGCTCCTAGCCTCCAAGGAGGTAACGGTCCGACAGGAGAATCCAGCAGCAGCCAGGAACATCAATCAGCTGCTGTTGGACTCCTTTCCAAACAGATCTCTCGAGGCGATCAAATCCAGAAGGAAGTCCGCCGCTCACCGGGCCCTGGTGGAGGAGATTGCCTCAGGTCGCTCCCAGCAACAACAGGGAGGCCTTGCCCGTGCGGAGGGTGAGGTGGGAGATTCTGTAGAGACACCAAAAGGTGGAGAAGGTGATATCGGCCAGAAGGGGAGGCCAGTACTTGGCAGTGACTCAGAGCAAGAAGAAGGAGTTC
The DNA here is from genome assembly GCF_032717465.1 of Coenobita brevimanus. Lineage (NCBI taxonomy): Eukaryota > Metazoa > Arthropoda > Malacostraca > Decapoda > Coenobitidae > Coenobita > Coenobita brevimanus. The sequence goes on along the minus strand of NC_137047.1, from coordinate 28,110,661 downwards.
AGGAGATTGACTGGAGGGGGGAGATTATGGCTGCAATCTCCTCCCTATGTGAGAAATTAGCTATCGATGAGAGGGATGATCCCGGCGAGCTAGTCCATCTGATGCTGGAGGAGCTCCCCTGCAGGGGAGATCCGTTGATGGCTAGAGGTGATCACAGGCAAACAACTGGGCAAGCCCCTCCCTGGGGACGCAGATGAGCAAGGAGGCAACTCTTCGCTCGCACCCAGGGGAGGTGGAGGAAAGAAAAGGGCCGGCTTGCCTGGGACATTCTCGATGGCAAGCTATCAGTTGATGACACTGTGTCCGATGAGGAGAAGACCACTTTCTGGACCAATCTCTACTGTTCTCCATCCCGTCCCTGGGATGGTCCAGTGCCCACACCGGTCCATCCTCCGAGATGGGATTTACTGGCACCCATCTCCATCGAGGAACTGGAGGGGGTTCTCAAGAAGGCAAGAGTAAGTACCCCAGGCCCGGACGGGACTACCCTTGCCGACTTACGGAACCTAGGGCCGGTGAAAGTGGCTCTCCTCTTCAATTCTATTCTGTTCCACGGACACTTACCTGAACGTTTGACAAGATCTATGATCACTCTGATTCCGAAAACATCGAGACCCGAAGGGCTGGCAGGGTTCCATCCCATTGCAGTGTCATCATATGTGGTCAGGATACTGCATTCGGTCTTGGCTGCTAAAATCCAGGGTGCAGACTTGTTCTCGTGGATGCAGCGCGCATTTAGACCTAGTGACGGCTGTGCCGAGAACATAAACATGACAAATGCGATCCTGTACCAGGGTTATAGGAGGTGGTATGATGTGTATGTGGTGTTATTGGATGTCCAGGAGGCTTTTGATACTCTATCCCACTCTGCCTTGGGCGCCATACATTGTAGAGTTGGCGTGCCGCCTCCTCTAGCCCTGTACTGCACTCTGTGTTGTGAGACTGCGAGACTGGACCCCCTGAGGACAACCATCAGTCTGGCCCGGGGGGTCCAGCAAAGGGAGCCTCTCTCCCCCTTGATATTCAATGCAGCAATGGATTATGTACTAGGAGGCCTGGATCTCCAGCTCGGGATCAAGCTAGATGATCAGCGTGTGGTCGGCTATGCCTACGCTGATGACCTAGTCTTGACGTCACCCGCCATGCCTTCCCTGCAGTCCTTAGTTGACTCGGCCTTGACCAGGCTGGATCAGCTTGGACTACAGGTATATCCTGACAAATGTAGATCTGTTGCCTTGGTGCAGGACGGGAAGACCAAGAAGTACAGAAATCCCTCCAATATCCAATGTAATAGAGCCAAAGGCATGTCCGGATAGTGATCCTGTCCGGATATTGGTCCCCAGCCTCCTGGACTTGTACCTATGGACCCTAACTCAGAAAAACACCTATACAACTCCCTCTGGACATGCATTACTAAGAACCAAATCACACCAATAAGGGACATAAAAGACTGAAATAAATGCAAAAGAACCATAAAATGAGGTTTTAGAGGTGAGTTTATACAATATTAAACATTCTGGGTACTTACAAGTCCCCGGCTCCTGGACTGGTTTGAACTGCCAGTTTGCAGTCCACAGTTAATCCTCTGCACTCTAAATTCTAATTTCTTAACACTGCACAACACTGTAAATTCCCGTGTGTTCTAGTGGCGAGGTATTGCAGTTTATTCACTGTTTATTCACAAAAAACAAGCACCTGTGGCTTGCACTGCTATAAGCATCTGCTCTCGATCGGAGTTAAGCTGTGACTGTTGATGATGGCGGGGTAACAGAATTGCCAGATCGCAATGGCCACATTACCAAACTCCTCAATTTTCATTACCATTTTTACTTTTCATTACCAAATTTGTAAAGCTAGCATCTATTCTTCACTAATCATAAACACAAGTGGAAATACATGTAATCACTCTTCTTTTAATTAACAGCATGTTGATTATTATCACGCTATATAGGCTACCAAATTAATCAGAGAGAGCAAACAATCCACCATCTCCATCCTGTGTATCCTCATACATGTAAAAAATCCATTTGGTAATGCATTATTCTGATTCATTACCAAATGAATTTTTCATTACCAAATTGGCCCACACTTGGTAATGAAAAATACCAAATGGCAACCCTGACAGGGGAGGGGGGAGGAAGGAAGGGGTGAAGGGACCATGGTGTAACAGCTGTTCAGCAATTTCAAATTACGGGTGGAAAAAAAAGTCAGATTTTTTTCGAATTTTTTGCGGTTTTTGGCCCATTTTGGGAATATTGGATCCTGGGACGATTATGTCCGGTTAGTGGGGATGTTCGGATATTGGGCGTTCGGATATTAGAGGGATTACTGTACATCTGGTCAGCCAACCCATTCCTCACAGCTGGTGGTCATATGATCCCCACGCTTAGTGTCTCTCAGACCGCAAAGTATTGTGGATGTGGGCTGGAGGCCATCTCAATGTGTGCATAAAGAGACACTGAGGGAGATGCTGGGGAGGGTTCATGCGGCGCCCTTGCGCTCTCAACAAAAGCTGTGGGTGGTCACCAAGGTAGTATACCCGAGGTTACTCCACAGACTTGTCCTAGCAGGGATGCCTCTGGGTGTGCTCAAAGACTTAGACTGGAGCATGAGAGCGTCAGTGAGGGACATATTACACCTTCCCGCCGATACCTCAAAAGCATTCTTCCACGCGCTGCTGAAGGGTGGAGGATTAGGGATTCCCTCTTTTTACACCCGAGTTCCGCCGCTCAGGGCAGCTTGACTGCTCCAAATCAGACAGTCAACTTGCCCAATTATGACTGATCTCCGTGAGCACCCGTACATCAGGGATTGCATAGAGCGGATCAGATTGCCCCTCATACAGGGGTCAGGGTTACTGACCGTAGCATTGAGGCGAATCAGTGGATCCTGGACCTCTGCAGGTGGTATAATGTTGAAGACCTGAAGGGATGCTCAAGGCAGGCTCACGGTTCATCGCACATGTGGATATATGAAGGATCTGGTAATCTCAGCGACTCCAGATACATCGGAGCCGTCAAGCTAAGAGGAAACCTTGCACATAGACTTACCAGAACAGTAATGCAAATATTTAACTTACAAATACAGTACTGTGGGAAAGCAGTACAGTACAGCAAATCACATGATCACGTGATCAAAACAAACTGTGCATGCTGTGCTGATGTTCAAGGGTTTGGCCTTTCAAAGGCCTCTCTTGCGTAAATTTATAGTTTTCTTAATGGTTCTTTAATCTTACGTTGTCTTATACGTATCCCAATTCCAACACTTACCGTGTAAAACTGCGAGAGCGTTCGGCAAGAACGTGTTCAGGGCGAGCTTGCTGTACAGTAATACCTCGATATACGATACCCCTAGATGCGATACCCTGGCTTAACGATGGGGGTAGAAATTGCACCATACCCCGCCTAACAATGGCCAAACCCTGGTTTAATGATGGGTTTTGATTCTTCTTACTGATTCTGATGATATTTTAGACTAAAATTGTATGTTTAGGTTCATTTACAAACTGTTTTTAGACTCAGATGAATGTGTTTTGGCCATAGGTGGGGTGAATATTGTCATTTTGGGGTACAGTTTACTAAGCTTGATTTTTTCCAGACATATCTGACGATATTCAGATTTGATTTGTTGGTTTTAGTGAGTTATTTACAGGTGTTAGGCTTAGGATAGCTTCCTTGACAGTAGTTAGGCCATTTAGATTGCCTTTAAACCTGTTTTTAGGCTCATCTGGGGAGCTTTTGGACTTGGTTTGGGGGTGAAACCCAAGGCTGGTAAACGGTCCACATTGAAATACATGTTAAAAGTACCCCGATATACGATAACCCCCCAACGATGGGGTTTTACCTAACCAATTAGACTGATAAACCATGGTATGCCTGTACTGTAACTGAGTTATACTTAAGTGAAGTGACTAACACAGTCAGATATTTACCTTGTCTCAAGTCAAAACTCCATGAATTAAGTAATCTGCCAAATTTGCAGTAACATGTTTGCTATGCCAGAGTAAGTTTGCTGTACTTTATTGTTAATATTAAAGTAGAAAGTTGTTTTTGTTTTGGAACCTGTGTGTGGAACAGTTATTTGTTGTAATCCAGGAGGGAACTGGGACAGAAAGGGATACTTAATATCTTGCTATCCTAACTTTACTGTTACAGGTTCTCTCTGGACTTGTCTCCACACTCCTCATTGCTATTGTTAGGCCACCAATCCTTAATTACTAGCAGTCATTCATCGTGATCAGTGGGACACCACTGAAGTAGAGGGCACGACACATGTACTACAAATTACTGTATTGTACTTGAAAGAACAGTGGGCCATTAAATTTTTTAATTTGTTAAATGATGTTCAATTATCATTTTAAGAACCTGATTCACTATATACGTACCCTAGTCCACTGGATGTATTATGGTTCTATAAATGTTCAAAGCTTTCTCTCTAATTACAGTATATGTGGACTAAATATGGCTCTGTACAATTCAAGCCAAGCCATCATGTGGTTAGTCTATCAGTCAACCACATCCACCATACATATACTGAACCTTTTTCAGTTGGCTATACGAGACCGTTTGTTTGGCCAGAAGAGTCTGCTAAACTCAAAATTTTGTAATCAGCCTACATTATACAGAGGGTTTACTGTACAGTATGTGAAATCAGTGATTATTATTCCTGGTGAAATTTATACTCATGAGGGGAGGATGTCAGTGGGTGGGGTGGGTATCATTTCGCATCTGTCATGTTTAACCCTTCCGTGACCGAAGGCCCGGAATTTTCCGTGCACGCCAGGCCGATACCGGGGCCATTTTGTGAAGTTTTGAAAATTGATTTTTTTTCTTGCCATACTGAAGAGAAAGTTCAGATGCATCTAACAGTGCAAATCCCAGCTTCCTAAACGCATTCCGTGGCTTGCAATGGAGCGCGGAAGTTGCAGAAAAATCGGCAACCGATATATGCCAACCAGGGGCGCTGCCGCAACGCAACTAGGCAGGTGTTGTTATTTTTTTTTTACCTCCCAAAACAAAGCGAATGGTGCTGAACTGTCGCACATATATGAGATATGATGATATCAAATGATTTCAGTACATAATATGTAAGGAATGGCTGGAAAAAAAATTGTTATGAATACTTTTTCACCTTACTGATATAAAATAAGTTTATGGTAGTTTCAAGTTATTAAGTTATCGCTATGCCCAAGCTTGGAAAAGGGAGCGAAAGGGTTGAATTTTCAGTCCTAAATGAGAAAATTGCATGTCCTCCGCTGGGCTCTGCCACGAGAGAACAAAGTGGAGGGTCAGATCCGATTAGCAATACGGAAATTGGGTCACAACTTCGAGCTCCCACACCACGAGCATGGCTAAAAATAGAATCATAATGCAGTTTCAGAACTAAGAATAAGTCTAATTATTACGAATACAGAGACAAAGCAGAAATAAATATGTTTACAGATGGAGGAAAATGTATTTTTTCCATAATAACATGTTCATCTTTCTCTATCATTTTACGTTCATCTTTATCATTTACCTTGTTATTTTTGCAATATATATTGCTGTCTTGTAAACAAAGTGGTTTTGTGTGTTTTGCAAGGGAGGAAAAAGATTGTATTTTCTGTCTGGGCTGAGATAATGGGTGTAACTATGAGTTTTAAAGCATTGCCACGAGTGAAAAAATCATACATCCACTCCTCACGACAGCAGGTGGTGAACTGACAGATGATATGTGAGAGGGTGAAGTCAAGGTCAGTCTCATGTCCCAGATTTTCGTTCACTTCCCGAAAGTTTTCACAGTTTTCTAGAAGTTGCACTGCATCTAATGATCCAAACAATTACAGCAAACCTGAGCAAATAGGTACAGATACCAAGACAAAAATGTATTTTTCACTTATTATCATGTCTTTTTTGTTTTGCCTGTATTACTTCATAATCGTAAACAGGTGATTGTGTGTGTTTTGCAAGAGAGGACAAAGATGATATTATGTTCTGCCTGGGTCGAGATAATGGGTGTAGTTGTGTTTGTTTAGGCATGGCCAGGAGTGAAAAAATCGAAAATCCACTCATCACAGCAGCAGGCTCTGAACTGTTTGATGGGGTGTATGGGAGTGTATTGCAGGTCAGTGTGAAGACATTCAGAACGTTTGTTCACTTCCCAAAAATTTTTGCAGTTTTTTTTTTTGGCCGCACTCAAACGACGCCTGCAGCCATTTATCGGCTAAACGTCATTCGACGCCAGCGGCCACAGAGGGGTTAAATCATTTGTCCAGGTACATCTTTTTCATTTTATTCTTGCTATCTCTTGACAACTGCATTCAGCTTAGGACAGATTTTTTTTTTTTTTTTTTTTTTTTTTTTTTTTTACAGGGGAGGTTGGATACAGCTGTAACACTCCTCTTCATTTTGAGAGGCTTTTCCTAATCTCAATAAAGCTGCCTAGTAGCAGCAAGAATAAACTAACAAGCGTATCTCCTGAATAAAGGGGTCACGAAAGTCCTTAATGGCTGAAGCACTAGGAGTCAGAGAGGGACTTTTGTGGATGATTCAGTAAATGTTTTAGGTAATGTGTCCAGCACAAATCTGAGGAAATTACAGTGAATGAACCTGAATAGGAGGCTTTAGAATTCAACAGCAGAGGCTATGACCTGAATGTGTTATACAAGAGAATCTGGATTATATATTTTTTATTATCTCTACATGATTGGCAGTGTCAGCAATTTCTGTGTTGGACAATGTTAGGAAAGATATAAGATACTATTCCAGCAATAATTCTCAAAATTAACAAAGTATGGCAGCTCTACAGGGATCCCAAAGGGGTTCATATCAAATGGGGTATATCATATCTGCAAAGGTCACAAACACCCAGTGAGAAGCTATGGAATCTAATTTAAATAACCTAACAGTAAAAGAAAGAAGCTTGCCCTTCAACCTTCACAATAAATTATTACCAGTGCTGTCTTATGATACAATAAAAGAAATATGACCTTCAGTTAAAGCAAAGCCACTAAGTTAACACATCCAGGAAAACACGTTTGTTACTTTGGCTACATAAAACTTAATTTTAATACCAAGTAAATCATTTAAAATAAAAATAAGCTAAACCTTTCACACTCTGTTCTTGCCAACACTACACATTAACTTCCTGAGGTGTTTCATCATTGGAGAGGCCTGTATAGCCAATCTTCCTGGTCAAGAAATTCCAGTAGGGTAAGACAGTGCTCTTAATGACCTGACGATGGAAATATGCCACAGCCAAAAGAAGGGATGATGTAAATACTAGGAAAAATGAAAGGATACCAATTGTGCCAGAGGAGTAGCCATGGTAATGTGGCCTGTCATCGTGTTCATCCTGGTATACCCCTGAGTCCAAATCAGAACGGCCATTGTTCTTTGTCCACTTACCATTGTGATACTGGGGACATTGCAGGTCTTGTACCTGAAATAAATACAAACACTTATGACATGTATCATTTAACCCATTTCCATCTAGTTGTAACTTCTGTAGCAATGTAGAGTAAAATCTTGATTTAACGGCACCCTAGGGCGCCCTGAGCATGCCGAAAAAAAAGAAATTCCATTAGATTGGGGCTTACACCTAGCTATCGATACCCCCGGAACTCACGCTAACACATTTTAACACATTTTTAAGCATATAAACATGTGGATACATACAAAATCAATAAAAAAGAATTTATACTTAGAACAAAAGAAAGCAGGTAGGTGTGGTGTTGTAGTAAAGTACTGTACAGTAATCCAGGTAAGTACTGTACAGTACAGTAATCCAGGTAAGTTAGTTGGCAGGTTGGAGAGAATAGATGGCACTACATAAATAAGTTCACTAAGTTATGAAGTCTATAACACTAGTTCTTATATCTAACCTTACATGCTAATTTTTTTCACTTTGGGGTGAGGCTAGGTGGGAGGATGACTGGGTGAGCATAAACATACCCAGTTGGCGGGAAACTGCAAACAGACAAACGAGTTGCACGCGGCGCCCGCCACATTTGAATTTCTTTCTAATTTTTACCCATTTGGGGGGAATCTTTAAAAATTTTTCCATAAATATTCCTCAGGAGATTTGTGCCGTTAGTTTGGGGTTGCCATTAGAGTGAATGCCATAAAATCGAGGTTTTACTGTAGTATGAACAATTTCTCAGATATGAAATACAAACGCATCATCAGAATACTGAGTTTTGTATGGCTTCCTAAAATCACCCTATAGTATGCCTTATTTTAATCTCATGAAGATCTTTAACCTTATTCATGTCAGCTGATGGTCAGGTGTAGTCATACTGGAAGTTATATTTCATTAACCTCTACACCGCGGGCATGTTTACCAATGTTTTGCGTGTGCCGCGGGGTTATTCGGGCTCCGACAGACTCTCAAAAAATATTTGCCAAAAATCAATTATTAGTCCTAGAATATTAAAATTATATATGCTTATGGCACATACCTTCAGCTTTCTCCTGGAATGTTTGTTGAGCCTTCATCAGTTACCGTAGGACTTGTGGAAACCTCTGAAGTTGGGTAACGAAGTCTCCACTTTACACTTCCCGACAACCCGTAATATGATTACCGCAGCCAGATATTAACACTATAAACACTACTCTATGATTTTCAAGTAGTTTGGGATCCATACTCCAAAAAAAAAAACACTGTGAAAGCAATGAAAATTACGAGTGCGTCTGACCGTCGCACTTGCGCTAGTTCGCTCTTGATACTCTGTCATTTATTATTCATAAAACCCCTCACACTTTATATTTCTATTACTGTATAACACTTATATATATCTACAGTCTTTATCCATAAGGTTCCTTCAGTAGTATTAGTTTATTGTCAATTTCTTTCAGTAAAATACGTAGCATTCACTTTCTCATCCTGTATACTAGCATTGAGAGTGAATGTCACTTTCACCTTCACTCTCATAACTCATAGTATTCAGACATGCTAGAGTGAAACTTTCACTTTCATTACTCCTAGGGTATATACTCGTATTCTTATAATACTACTCATTTACATTTCTATTTACGTTCTCTATTTTATTTACGTTATTTACATTCTATTTTATTTACACTGTGTTATGCACTGTCACTTGAAGTAACTTATAAAACTATTTTCCACTGTACACGTATATTTACATTCATTACTTTCACTTGCTGTTTACACATTATTTACAATTCCACTTGCACTGTTTTACTCAATAGAAAGATTGTAGTCACTCTTTTATCAATTGTCAGCCCTTTACCTCTTTCCACATGAGGTTTGGTAGGGGGTAAAGGTCACAGGGCCCTTTGCATGGGGGTGAAAAGTCCCTGAAGCTAGCAAGAGTGAACAGACATACCTCCACTTTGGAAGATGAGAGTAAACTGATAAGGGTGGGCCGGGGTGGTGGCCTACCTAGGGAAATTCATTACTGCCAACGTTAGCCTCTTGACACAGCTAATTTATAGCAGTGAAATGATTGGCAGGAAATCTAGACAATACATAATAAATTAGGTAGTTCCAGATGAATGTAAATATCACTTAGGCTTCTCCCTTCCCTTCTTATATGTATATTTATTACGGAAATAGATTACACGGCATATTTCAAGGGGAAATAAACAGCGAAAATTAGCGAACGAGTGCACGTGAGGTGTTGTCAGGTGATAATTAGCCAATTCCAGGTGTATGGCACTCTCACTTACCTTATTTCTTTCTTGTATATATTATTTGGTATAAGAATAGGACATAGGGCTTATTTCAATGGATGAAATCAGTGAAAAATTCCAGGGAAGATTTACTTAGCGTAGCACGGCCGGGCAGGCAAGAGGATAGGGTAATGGAGGGGGGGTAGGGAGGGGAGTCAAGAACGGGGAGAAATGGCTAAATTGTCAACAATGGATGGGAGTACAGATGAGATTAGGAGTGCTGACTAGTGTTGGACATTGGCAGTACTGATAGATGATACAAGCCCCCACTTGGAAGCCCGGGTGAATTCAAAATAACATAGAATCACAAAAGTGACGCCCCGTGGTATGATCCCTTGCTCCCAAGCGTCACGAAAGTGACGCCCCGCGGTTAAGGGGCTAATAACCATGGAGATCTACTGCTACCTCATAAATAAGGTTTACTGAATTTTATGCACTATGATTTGGTATTCAAGTTGTGGAAATAGTCCAATTCCATCAGATTATGAAAAAAAAAAAATTTACTAGTCAGCTCTATTTACAGGAACTTGGATGAACAACTGCACAACTATTCTCTGCCAAGAACATGTACCAATGAGGCTTCCAACAGGATGCTTAACCCCTTCACAATGATGACATCTTTTCCATTTTACTTAGGCCATCACTATACCATTTTATTAACCTTAGAAAGCCCCCAAAGTGTTAATAAAGACTATATCTAACCCCTCCAGCCAGAGAAGTCTCTCCAAAGCTGAATAAGATTGTCTGGATGTAAAAAAGCAAGAATAAAATAAGGCACACATCACCTAACTTATAATTCCCATCAATGAAAGTGATATTACAAAGTTAACCCCTTCAGAAAAATGACATAATCGTACTGTTAATAATAATCTTGTTACTACCACATAATCTTATTCAGTCTGACAAACTTTTAAAACTTGAGGGGTTATATATATAGCCTTCATCTACCCCTTTAATATAAGATGTCCCTCCTAAGCTGAATAAAATGCTATACATATGCTGGGAGGTCAAAGATGATTCCATTCACAGATTATGTGAAGTGCAATGATGTGGGCCACTTTGTTTTTGGGATGAGACTGGTCTACCAATACTGAAGGAAAGATGAGATGGACACTGCAATGAGATCATAAAATATGACTATATAATGAATGCTTATATTAGTCAATTTTGCTAATAGGGGATCTATAACACTCACAAAATTAAAGTAAGGAAAGATGAGATGGACACTGCAATGAGATCATAAAATGTGACTATATAATGAATGCTTATATTAGTCAATTTTGCTAATAGGGGATCTATAACACTCACAAAATTAAAGTACTGTACTATTGGGTTTCCATGGTTGTTCAATCTGTAGGTGGACGGAGTAATAAAAGAGATACAAGGTAGGGCAGTGGATGTTGGAGTGGCCCCAGTGAGAGAGGGTAGTGTTTGTAAACTCCCTGTACTGTTGTTTGCAGATGATACTGTGTTTTTAAGTGAAGACAAAGGGGAGCTGCAATGCTTGGTGGATGAGTTTGGGAGTGTGTGTAAGAAACAGAATCTAAAGGTGAATGTAGGGAAGAGTAAAGTGATGGTCTTTGAGCGAGGTGAAGTCAGTGAATGTACAGTGAGGCTGGATGGTGAGGAAATGGAAAATGTGAGTACATTTAAGTACTTGGGTAGTGTGATGAGTAAGGATGGAAGTTTGAAGTGTAAAGTGCTTGAAAGGGTACAACAAGGATGAAAGGTTGCTGGTTCCTTGAAAGCGGTGATAAGAAACGGAAGTGAGCATGGAAGTGAAAAAGTTACTATATGACAGTATTGTGATACCAACTGTAACGTATGGTAGTGAAGCTTGGACGTTGTTGAAGGGACACAAGTCAAGAGTGAGAGCAGTGGAAATGAGTTATTTAAGAGGAGCCTGTGGAGTCACATGGAGAGACAGGCTGACAAATGAGGATATAAAAGAGCGTTGTGGTGTGGATGTGGATGTAATAGGAAGCGGAAGGAGGAACACACTGAGGTGGTTTAGCCACGTGGAGAGGATGGAGGGTGAGAGACTGATGAGGAGAATGTATGTGAGTGAGGTGGATGAGGGGAGAGGGAGGGGGAGGCCAAGGATGAGATGGAGGGATGGAGTGGAGAGGTATATGAGAGAGGGGGGTGTGAGTTGGGAGCAGGGTGGTGAAATGGCGGGCAGGGCGACATGGAGGTGATTTGTTTGTGGCCACCCCGTACAGGATTGAGGCATCTCACAATAGATAGATAGACTACTGGGTATGTTGGAATCAGTTAGAAGAGAGTTACACAAAAGCAAATATGATTTTTAAAGGATACACTTTGTATAAAATTACGTTTGGTTTTGTTTCAGCTTCATGTAAGACTAAAATAGGTGCTTTATTGTATGATGGAGCTAGTCTGTGTCTGCAGTCTTTGCATTCATTCATTCATTCATCATCCAATCCCATGTCACCCCATGAGGAGCGTAGGAGCCCAGGGCTAGGCAGTTGGTCCTGACATTTAAAATGAGAGTGACCAACCTCACTCATCCCTGAGTGGCATTACATGAGCAATAAACCCCAATCACCCCTTGGATATAAACCTTCACCAGCTCAATCCAATTGGAGCACAATAATTACCCACTAAACCACCAGGTGCCAAAATTTGGCTATATGGTTACCACCCAGCATAGCAAATGGCTTCCTGGTGTACAGGAAACCATTTGGTTTGTCACTCAGTGTAGAGTGACACAGGTAAAAGGAAGAGGAAAGAATGAAGGAATGAAAAACAGAAGAGGGAGTGTAAAGTCGCCAGTCTTTGCATAAAAACAAAAATAAAATTTTGAAATGAATAACAGATAAACTGAATGTACAATACCTTGCCAAGTTGTTTTCCTATATTAGATTCAGGGTAGCCATCAGCACAGGTGTATGTCTGCCAATCCACTACTTTAACCATTGTGGTGTTTAACCAGTGAATAAACTCCTTGGAACGACAGTCACAGGAAAACGGATTTTCTGACATCTTTATCTGGAGACCTGTTCTGTCATTCATTACAGCATCAAGTCGGGTCATAGCATCACCAGAGAGCCTGGCAAGAAACATCATGCATTAATTTTATACACACAACTTTGACACAAAATTACAGTAATCTCTTAATTATCTAGCGTAATTCAGCCAACCCCCATGCCTGATATTGCATCGGAACCCCCAGCCGGCTATCCATTCGGCTGTGTTCCAGATAATGTGTCACTATCCTAAGCTATCTGTTTCAATCCTCTATCCTAAAAACCTTCCTACAACAATACCCATGGGTAAAAGATTAAAATTAAGCATAAAATACAATACAGTACTGATAAAGTACATATAGCACAGAATACAGTACAAAATATAATCATACCATACTCACCTAGTGTTGGCATTGATGAAGAGTAGAGTAGTACACTATGCAGTACAGTGCTCTTAATCCCATGTGGTTTAGTGGTGAACAGCTCCCACAATGATTACTTCAGCTCCATCACCTCAGCCCCTATCTCAGCCAAGGGTACTGGAGTTGGCATTGGAGAAGGAGTGGCAGAGGGTGCGAGGTAAAAATCTAAGAATGTCTCTGACTGGGGTGAGAACTCTGGCAGACACCACCCCTGAGGGGGCTGAAGGCTGAGATGATGGTGCCATGCTAGAAGTGCCTAGTTTTGACACAGATGGTGCTGTGGCAGGGGTTGCTGGGTGAGGTGAAAAGCAGAGACTGAGGTGCCTGGCTGGGATAATCCAGGCCGATGTGAGGAGGCAGAGGCCTGGGGTGACAGAGGCAGATGTGAGGAGGTCAAAGACTGGGATGACAAAGACCAATATGAGGTAGAAGGGTGAGGCAATGGAATGGCAAGCATCACTGAATGGAAAAACGACGTGATAGAGGGCTGCCCTATGATCCTTCTCGACTGCAGTTTGATAACATTCTCACAACTCTCTCCCAGGTAGGTGGTCATGGCATTGGTAAAGATGGCCTGGCAACTGGGATGCTATAGTAATCAAGATGAATGTCCATCGCATCATAGACTTGCTGGAGCCCAGGGATATCAGCCACTTCATCATCATCCTCTTTCTCCTCCCCTGCATCCTCATTGCCCCCTGCAGTTACAGATTTCATGATTTCCTAATCGGACATAGTCTGGTACCCAAGGTTTCCCTCGTCCACTTCAGTTACCTGTTCTCCTGCAGCTTCCGTCTGCCAGAAGTCGTCCTGAGCTTCGAATCCAGTGAAGTCAGCAATGGCCTCTTCACCCCTAAGGAGGTTGTTCCAACTGTACACAAGCATAAGCGCAGAGAGTTCCTTCCAAGCCTGGGCCCAGTTGTAGATCGCAGACTTGAGGGAATACCACTTGAGGTTGGCCAAGGACCTCCCTCCCCTACTGTCCTCGCCTTGGGCTGCCTCCTCCTCATCTTCAAGCACAACCATCATGTCTTCTATAAACCTCTTCTGGTACTGCAGCTTTGTTGCCGCAATAATACCCTGGTCCATCGGTTGCAAGATGGAGGCCGAATTGAGGCAAGAACATGACCCTAATACGACTTCCCTCTCCAATCAACTCCTTCTCAGAAGTTGCAGCAGGAGCATTGCCAAGAAGAAGCAGAGCCTTCACCTGGTCGCAGGCAAGGCAAAGACTCTCCGTTTGATAACGGATAATCTCCTTCACAACATCAAGGGTGAAGAGGCCATTGCTGACTTCATTGGAATCGAAGCTCAGGACTTGTGGTAGGTGGGAGGCGCTCATCATCAACCCACTTAGTATAGCTGTACTCTGTTTTTAGGGTAGCTCTACACTGAATGGCAAGCCAAATGATTCCTGTAAAGAAGGAAATCATTTACAACGCGGGGTGGTAACCTTATAACTAACCAACAACTGTTCCCTATGTGACAACAAGTGGGTTGGCGTTGGGTTAGTGTCCCTCCCCGGAAAACAACTAACTAAAAACATGAACAAGAAGCCTCTGACCAGGACTGACAAGCAGGGGACGAATAAGGACCGAACAGAGGACGTGGTACGGATTGCGACATGGAATGTATGGGGTGCAAAAGATGAGGTGAAAGAGAGAGAGATATTGTCCAGGTGCTTAAGGGTGCAAAATTGGATGTATGCGGATCAACTGAATCTAAATGGAGAGGTAAGAATGTGAAAGAATGGAAGTATGGATGGGGTATATGTGCGGGAGTGGGTGAGAATGAGAGGGCAAAAGAAGAATGTGTATTGTTGTGTGCAAGAGATGGAAAGAGAATATATGAGGGTATGGATCAGTTGGCTCAAGAACTGTGGGTAAGATTGAAAGTTGGACTACAAATGTGGGCACTGTGTATGTGGATGCACCGACGCAAGACCGTGCAAACAGAGTGAAAGAAGAGTTCTGGACAATTGTGGAAGCGTGCATGGAAAAGTCTGAAAGGAATAAGAGAGTGTTTTTGATTGGAGATATGAATGGAAAAGTAGGGAATGTGAAGGTGGATGGAGTGGTTGGTGACATGGGTGTGCCTGCAGAAATGGAAGAGAATGGCAGTGCTCAAGTGGACATTTGTGCTGGGAGGGGGTTAGTGATAGCCAATACCCTCTTCAGACACAAAATGATCCACAGGTATATGTGGCGAGTAATGAGAAGGGTTGGTGGTGAACTGAATGAACGGAGGGCAATGACTGATTATGTGTGTGTTGATGAGAGAATGAGAAGATGTGTAATGGATGCAAGAGCATATAAGGGTTGGGGGAGTGGACTTTCTGACCACCACTTGGAGGTGGTGAAAATCAAGGTTGAAATGAAGTGGGAGAATAGAAGAAGGGAAGGACAGAAGGAAGTAGTTCTTACAAAGAGGGTGGAAAGGCTACAAGAGGATGAAAAAAGGGCAGAATATAAGAGAGAAGTGAAGAAGCAATTGGGTAAATATGATTTGGAGCAGGTGGGGGAAAGTGGAAGGCGTGTGCAAGATATTCACAGAAGAAATCTGTGCAGCATGTGAGGTGGTGTGTAAGGTAAAGAGAAGATGAAAAGAGATGCAGGGAACAGCATGGTGGGATGAAGGAGTGGGACAGGCTGTGGCACAAAAGAAGAAAGCATATAGTGAGTGGATGAGAAACAGGGATGTGGAGGAAGTTGAGAGACAGAAGAAAGAGTTATATGCAGATAGGAAGAGAGAGGTGAAAAGATTAGTATGAGAGAATAAGAAGAGAGTGGATGAGGAATTTGGAAGGAATTTGAGTGTAAAGTGGAGGGAATGTACGAAAATGTTCTGGAGAGAGGTAGAAAGAGTCAGACATGATGATAAGGAAGTAAGTCAGGGAGTGAAAGATAAAAATGGTAGATTGCTAGTGGAGAAGGGAGAAAAAGTAAGCAGATGGAGAGAACACTTTATGGAATTATTGAACATAGAGAACAAAAGTAATGCAAGTATAAGTGGCTGAGGAATGGCTGGGAGAAGGAGGGATGTGAGATGACAGAAAGAAATCAGTAGGATGGAAGTTGTGGAAGCAATGAAGAAAGTCAAAATGGGGAAAGCCCCAGAAACTGATGAAGAGTGTGGTGAAATGCTGAAGCATGGGGGAGAGACAGTAGTAGAATGGATGTGGAAGATGTGCAGATTGGCCTGGGAGGAAGGTAAAGTCCCGGAGGATTGGAGGTCAGGTATTATCATTCCCCTGCACAAAGGAAAAGGGGAAAAAGAAGTGTGTAGTAATCATAGAGCCATTTGTCTTCTTAGTGTAATAGGAAATGTGTATGGGAGGATACTTATTGACAGAGGTAGGGAAATAACAGAGGAATTAGTTGAAGAAGAACAGGCAGGTTTTAGGAAGGGAAGAGGTTGTGTAGATCAGATAATCATTCTTAGGTATTTAGTGGAATAGAGTCTAGAGAAGGGAAAGAAGTTGTATGTGGCTTTCAAAGATTTGGAGAAAGCATATGACAGGGTGGATAGAGAAGGAATGATGAAAAGATTAAGAATACATGGAGTAAGTGGGAAGTTGCTGAATGCCATGAAGAGTATATGTATGAAGGTGCTAAGGCTGCAGTGCATGTGGACAGTGAGCCGAGTGAATTTTTCTATTTGAAGGTTGGATTGAAACAGGGATTTATCATGTCTCCATGGTTGTTCAATCTGTATATGGGTGGGGTTATAAAAGAGATATAAGCTAGGGCTGTGGATGTTGGCATGGCCCTATTGAGAGAGGACAGTGTTTGGAAACTCTCTGTACTGTTGTTTGCCGATGATACTGTGTTGTTGAGTGAAGACGAAGGGGAACTGCAAGACTTCGTGAATAAGTCTGGGAGTCTGTGTAAGAAATGGAATCTAAAGGTGAATGTAGGGAAGAGTAAAGTTATGGTCTTCGATAGAAATGAAGTCACTAAATGTACAGTGATGCTGGATGATGAGGAATTGGAAAATGTGAGTGCATCTAAGTACTTGGGTAGTGTGATGAGTAAGGATAGAAGTTTAGAGGGTGAAGTGCTCGAAAGGGTACAACAAGGAAGAAAGGTTGCTGGTTCTTTGAAAGCGGTGATAAGAAACAGGAAAGTGAACATGGAAATGAAAAAGTTACTGCATGACAGTACTGTGATACCAACTCAATGTATGGAAGTGAAGCTTGGACCTTGTTGGAGGGACACAAGTCAAGTGAGAACAGTGGAAATGAGTTATTTGAGAGGAGCATGTGGAGTCACATGTGGAGCAGACTGACAAATAAGGAGGTGAAGAAGCATTGTGGTATGGATATGGACGTGATAGGAAGCATTAGGGGAAACACAATGAGGTGGTTTGGCCATGTGGAGAGGATGAAGAACAAGAGACTGACAAGGAGAGTGTATGTGAGTGAGGTGAAGTTGAGGAGAGGGAGGAGGAGTCCAAGGATGAGGTGGAGGGATGGAGTGGAGAGGTATATGAGAGAAGAGTGTGTATGCTGGGAGCAGGGCAGTGAAATGGCAGGGGACAGTGTGACATGGAGGCATTTTGTTTGTGGTCACCCCTTATGGGATTAAGGTGTCTGGCAATAGATACACAGATAAACAACATGACTGTATAACCATCTCTGAAGATCTTGGCTGTGAACCAAACCTTCAGTGTGTGGAAATAAATCACTGGGGGTCAACCCGTCAATCCCTGGAGATAAAGTGGCAGTTTTGCATGCCCCACTATAACAGGTTTCAGACAATGTGAACCTGCTGCACTGGCACAACACAAAGCTAAAACATGGTGTTTGCTCGCTTACGACCAGGTATCGACTTCTTCTCATCAGCTAAGGTATAAGTTGTAACACACCTGATGATATCAGTTTTATCAAAGCTATAAACCTGATTGAGACATAGACCTTCTGCATCAATCAGGTGTTTTAGCTTTGTCCAAAACTCATTTACTCCTTCTGTGTCTGCATCCAAAACTTCACCATAAGTACTGTTGTTAGTGAGCCCATGTTGAAGACTGAACTGAGTCAGCCAACCCTCAGAGGCACTGAATTCCACAATCCCCAGTTGCTCAGCGAATTTGGTGGCTGCAGCCTTCAGCTCGATGGAACACACAATCACACCACTGCCACACTGTTGTCTGAACCACTTCAGATAGGCCTGGTTGAGTTCACCATAGCTTGGCCATCATCTTGCGCTCATTCCATCAAACAGTCATACTATGGTCATCCTGGAAGAATATCTTGATGGAGTGCTGTTCTTTTGCAGATCCTGCAATGTGGTCCAGGGTATGTTATAGTGCCAGCTCAGCCTTGCAATGGTCATGGCTTGCTTCATCTTCTCAATTACAGTATCTCCATCTTCTTCTCCATGGCAAAAATGATATAAATCTTCTTAGCAGGTGGTGGAGGTGCCATGGAGACAGTAACTAAAACCAGACAAAAAGGCAAACAGGACCTGCAGCAGCCAGGGCACTGCCACAAAAGCCACAAATTCAGCCATGATGCAGAACTAACGTACAGTAGCCTGAGCACTAAGGCACGGAGCACTGGGGGGTCACAGGTGAAGCACAGCGCTGAAGCAACAAGCGAGGCATGAGGGGCCACAGACAAACTCACAGTACTGGGGGGTAGCCCCCACGTGGGTCACAACTGCACAACACAGATACATCCACACTGCTGTATACAGTAGTCAGAGCACTAGGGCACTGAGCAATGAGGGGCCACAAGGGAAGTCACAGCTCGAGAAATGAGTGAGGCATGAGAGGCCACAGGCACAACATGAGGGAGAAGCCATCACATGGGTCACAAATGCACAGCACACAGATACTGTACCTCCTCACTAAACGGTGTCCACAGGAGACAGTAAGAGAGCAACGGCAAGCTTAGTGCTTTAGGTGGGTCAGCTGTGGACACAGTAAGAGAGCAATGGCAAGCTTAGTGCTTTAGGTGGGTCATTCCCATAATGCTCTGTGATTGGCTGGCACATTGTGGGGTCTGCCTGTGTGTCAAATGCGTCCCGTGTCTCAGCAAGACGACACACCTCACTCCCAGAAAGTGCATAGTACCACCGATTGCTTCCTGTTTCAGAGCTGGATATTGCCTAATTTCGCCACATACTGTTTCAATAGAGCTGAGCAAAAAGTGACGGATATTGCATTGGGCTGGATACAGCGAAGATGGGTAAGTGAGAGATTACTGTATCAGAATGTTGTACCAGTTGAACGGGGCAGTACTCCCAAGGTGGATGGAGAGCTGACGATACGGAGAGCTGGAGTTCCCATTTCATCAGCCCCTGGGATTAGCTTCTGATCATTTCCCTTTGCTGAACATTTTCAGTGTTTCAGTAACACAGAAAGTATGCCAGCATTTTCTCTTATACAATTTCCTACACCTGTCAACACCATACTACATGCACATTTCCTTTTCTGAATTTAAAAAATGGCATCTCAACACCCAGCCTCAGCTTCCCTGGGGGGAGGGGAACTATAAATGCCCCCACCATCTTACCCCCTCCCGGTGACGGCCACGAGAGATCCTTGGAGCCACACACTGAGTCATTTCTTCGTTTCTGCAACATTCATAGCCTTTCCTCTACATTTCTTTCTGTTGAACACCACCTCTCTCCCTCTAAACCTCACCTTTTCTCCCTTACTGAGACTTAGCAGTCTGAGGCGACTGATAGCAAACACTTCTCTGTATCTGTATTTGGAAAAGAAAAGGGATAAAGGCAGAAAGCAGGACGATGATTTCTATCAAGAACTGGTTGAAATGGAGACTCACAATAAACTGGTTGAGCGAGTACACCGGCTTGAGACTGCTTTTCAAAATGAGATTGATGAAATTAAGAAACAGATGCACTCGCAAAAGGAAGAAATAGAAAAATTAGGAAAGGAAGTCAACAAGAAAGACATAACCATACGTGAGGTA
This sequence comes from Coenobita brevimanus, assembly GCF_032717465.1. Classification (NCBI taxonomy): domain Eukaryota; kingdom Metazoa; phylum Arthropoda; class Malacostraca; order Decapoda; family Coenobitidae; genus Coenobita; species Coenobita brevimanus. Next base: position 28,090,641 of record NC_137047.1, on the reverse strand, counting down.
ACAGTTGAAGTGGGTACACTTAGGAGGAAAATTAGTGAAATGGCAAGTACAGTAGTCAACCATGAGAGTATTATGGAAGAGTTCAAAAATGATACAGAGACAATTAGGCAAGTAAGCAGTCTGAAAGATCAGAGCAGTGATACTGAGGAGAACATAACACAGGTGAATGAAGCTGTGCAAAGCTACAGAAATGATGTGGAAACCACTTATGCTGAAATGGTGAAAGTAAAGAAAGACTTAGAAACAAGAGTGGAAGAAAAAAGCATTAAAAAGGAAGTTTTCGTTTGTTTTCGTTTTTAAAGGGTCCAACATGCTTGCATGTGTCGGCCTTGGTCACCTAATGGCGGATCTCCACGCTGCACGATCCATTGCGGCCTCCCTGTTCAGTCTCTTAACCCTGAGGTCACACTTAATGACCTCGTCCCATGTATTTCTCGGTCTACCCCTCATAACCCCACCCCCAATATTAACACTTCTCACCTTCCTCACCCAATTATCATCCCCCATCCTCTCCACATGTCCAAACCACCTCAATCTACCTCTCCTCATCACAACACCAATACACTCCAGTCCCATCCTACCTCTCAACTCTTCCATCGTAAACCCAGCCCCTCCAGGCCTTGGACGCAGGGACGCACTGCACATCCACCTAATCATTGTCATTTCTGTACGTCTGAGCCGGCGAATATCCTCCTCCTTCACTGCCCAGGTCTCACTTCCATACAGCATTACACTCCTAACACATGCTGCATACAAAGACCCCTTAACACGTAGGGAGAGTCCTCTCAATGTCAGGAGAGGCAAGAGCTCCCTGAAGATTTTCCAACCACTTCTCACCCTAGCCACAGAGCTAGCTCCAGCCCCACCTCCAGCACACAACATGTCTCCCAAATAACAAAACTCTTCCACACACTTAAGAGATTCACCAGCAAGTTCAATCCTTTCACGTCTGACAATCTCCACCTGCTCACCCCGACACGCCATACACATAAAATCTGCATTATCTCGCAGTCTATCTCTGATACCACTACATCTCTTATGCACCCATTTATCACAAACACCGCACAAGATGGAATTCCCACACCCTTGTGGCAAACTGCACATGGCCACTCTTCCTCATCTTTGATAGTACCGCCACCAACCTTAGATATCATCACTTTTGTTTTATCTGCATTTACCCTTAAACTTTTTTGCCCCATACCATCTCTTCACTTCGTAAACCTTTCCTCCGCTTAAGTTAGTCAGAGATTCAGTAGATATTAACAAATCTATAGTAATCACTGGTATAGAAGGGGAAGAAGTAAAAAACAAGATCTCAAGAGACAAAAAGGAGATGGCAAATGTAATGGGCATATTGAAAGAAGTATCAGAGGAAGACATAGAGGAACACAAAAGGTTAGGGAAATACGAGAGAAGCAAGTCAAGACGCTTAAAGGTAACCTTCCAGAGTGTAAACACCGTGGAGGAGGTACTAAAAAATGCAAAGAATCTTATGGAAAAGGAGTTCAAAAATGTATGGATAAAAAGAAGCCTAACACAAGAGAAGTATATAAACAAGATGATTAAGTTGATGTACTCAAATGTGGATGGAATGGTATCTAAATTATTAGAGATGAATGATTATGTCAGAGAAAATGAACCACAGATAATATGCCTAACTGAAACAAAATTAACACCAAGGACATCGAATAACATCCTAAACTTAGAGGAATATAATATATGGAGAAGAGATAGGAACTTAAAAAAAGGAGGAGGAATTATAATATTAACTAGGAAAAATCTAAAAGTCAAAGCAATAGAATTAGATATACCCTCACAAGTAGAACTGATTAGTAGAGATAAATACAACTGAAGGGAAAGTAATTGTAGCCAATTTGTACATGCCACCCAGATCAAACACACGGGAAAGAGACGAATATGAGGACCTGGCGGAGAGTACAATTCAGAGTTTAAGAGCATTACTACATAAAATGGAAGAGAAATCAAAAAGACTTATACTAACTGGAGATTTTAATACAAATATAAATTGGAATACTCTAGATATAATAAGCCAAGAAAGCTGTTGGGACCAAAAGCTCCTGGATCTTGTTGAAGAGTTTTTCCTAATGCAACATGTAAGGGAAAGCACCAGAAAAAGAGGACTTGATGTACCCTATGCTAGACCTCATATTTACTAGGCAAGAAAACGATATTGACAATTTAATATATCACCCTCCATTCGGCAAAAGCGACCATGCAGTACTAAATTGCAACTTCAGGATTGCATATGACATAGATAGACAATGAAAGTCACAAAAAGAGCCTAAATTATAAAAAGGGAAAGTATCATAACCTAAAGAAGTACTTCTTAGAAATTGCTTGGGAAAAGGAGCTTAGAGGACAAGATTTAAATGCTATATATGAAAAATTCTGTGAACTTTATGAAATAGGAGTCCAGAAGTACATCCCACAGTACAAAGAAGCAGAAAAGAAAATACAGAAATGGTTCAATACAGAATGTAAAAAATCAAAAGAAAAAAGAGATTTGTTGTGGAATAGATACAGAAGACACAATAGTGAAAGGGCATATAATAATTACAAACAGGCAAGAAACGATTATACAAGAATAAGGAGAGAAGCCCAAAAACAGTTTGAGGAGGATATAATAAATAAAAGTAGTGATCAACCAAAGCTATTTTACAGCTACATCAGAAGCAAAACCAAAGTAAAAGATAAAATACAATCCATTACGGATGATGGAATCACCTATACACAAGAGAAGGATATTTGTGAAGCACTAAACAAGAATTTTCAATCAGTTTTTACAGAGGAAAAAAATTTTGAGAGGGATTATGTGGAACATGCATGCCCATACATACTACCAGATATACAAACATCAGAAAAAGAAATACAGGAGGAGCTAAGTAAATTAGACAAAGGAAAAGCAAATGGTCCTGATGAAATTTCATGTTGGGTGCTACGTGAATGTGCAAAGGAGTTAAGTAAACCATTATTTTTAATTTTCAAGAAATCCTTGAATCAAGGTAAACTACCTGATATTTGGAAGAAAGCAAACATTGTTCCCTTATTCAAGAAAGGGAACAGACAAAATCCACCTAACTACCAACCAGTATCACTAACCAGTGTTGTAAGCAAGGTATTAGAAAAGCTTGGGTAAATCATCTAGAAGAACACAATATGATAACAGAAAGGCAGTTTGGTTTCAGAAAAGGAAAATCATGTGTTACTAATCTGTTGAGCTCCTATGACAGAGTAACAGACACATCACAGGAAAGAGAAGGACGGGTGGACAGTATCTATTTAGATTTCAAGAAAGAATCTGACACAGTACCACACCAAAGACTTTTATGGAAACTGTACCATCAAGGAGGAATTCGAGGCAAACTGTTTTGTTGGACGCAAGATTTTCTCATGAAAAGAGAAATGAGAACAGTACTAAGGGGAAATTATTCATCATGGAAAGAAGTGACTAGTGGTGTACCACAGGTCCCAGTGCTGGCACCAATCATGTTTTTAGTGTATATAAATGATATAGACAGTAACACTGGAAATGAAAGCTATCTAAATATGTTTGCAGATGATGCAAATTACAAAGGAGAATTACTAACACAGACTCTTGTAAAGAGCTACAAGAAGAATTAAATACACTTCATGAATGGAGTAATACATGGCAAATGGAATTCAATGTGGACAAGTGTCATGTAATCAAGTTTGGTAAAAGTGGAAAAAGACCTGATTGGGATTATATGTTAGGAAATAAAACCCTACACACATCAGAAAGAGAGAAGGACCTATCTCCGGCTGACCACATCAGTGAGAAGGTAAGGAACATGTATACACTGCTTGCCCATATGAAGAATAGCGTTTACATTCATAAATGAAGACATGCTAAGAAAGATAATAACATTATTCATCAGACCAACCTTGGAGTATGCATCAGTAGTCTGGAGTCCTCATCTCAAAAAACACAGACAAGATTGAAAAAGTTCAAAGGGCTGCTACAAGATGGGTACCAAGTTTAAGGGATCTAAGCTACGAAGAAAGACTAAATAAACTGAATCTACCAACACTACAGGGTAAGAAGGAAAAAAGGTGACATGATTATGCTATATAAATGTATATCAGGGAAGGAGGAAATAGACATAAATGATTACTTAACGTATGGGGAAGCGTCAGCAAAAGGACACTGCAAAAAACTGAATAAAAAGAGAGGTGATAAAGACATAAGGAAATTTAGTTTCCCAAATAGAGCAATTGATCAGTGGAATGCACTACCGAATGAAATAGTGTGTGCCAAAACAATTCACAAATTTAAGGATATGTACGATAAATATGGTTTAAGACACGGGACAGTACAAGCTTGACTCATTCCTGTAAAGATACAATTAGGTAAGACCAATTAGGTAAGAACACACACACACACACACACACAAAATCCTTGGTGTAACATACAACAGTTCAATGTCATTTAAACAACACACCACAAACATTAAAAATAAAATAACACCAAGACTCAATGCCTTAAGGTCACCTGCCTATACAACATTTGGACACAACAAAGAAACCATCATCACAGTATACAAACAAGACATACGTTCTGTGATGAATTATGCAAGCCCTGCTTGGGCTCCTAACCTCACTAAAACACACTACAGCACTCTACAGACCATACAGAACAAGACCCTAAAAATAATCACAGGCTGCACAGCTACTACACCCACAGACCACCTACATCAAGAAACCAAAGTCCTCAAAGTCAAGGATCACCTAGACATGAGAGGCATCCAAATTCTCACTGCAGCCTTCACAAACCCACAATATCCACTACACTCCATGGCAAACATCCACACACACCACAAAACATCAAAACAACACCCAGCACTCAATATCATACACAAATACTGTCATCTCTCACCCAATGCCTGCCTCAGACCAGCTTCCAGAAGCATATCCATACTCAAGTCACTTGCCACTCCATTCAGTCATTTAAAGACAACACACAGCTGCATGCACAGCCTCCTGATATCCACCCTTCTGAATCCTATCTCCCTCATGAGGACAGGGTCTACCTGGCCAGGCTGAGATGTGGGCATCATCCAGCCCTCTTATGTTACCAGAAGGGGCTGAATGACTCCGTCGCTGATAAAGACAACACACAGCTGCATGCACGGCCTCCTGATATCCACCCTTCTGAATCCTATCTCCTTCATGAGGACAGAGTCCACCTGACCAGGCTGAGATGTGGGCATCATCCAGCCCTCTTATGTTACCAGAAGAGGCTGGATGACTCCGTTGCTGATGCCTGTCCAGAATACAATAGCACCCCATACAATTAGTGATTCAGGGCAGTTCAGCCAGACTGCCTAGGAAACAATTACTACTACATCCTGTATTTTTTTATTCTTTTAAAAATTTAAGGCACCTTTCCTATCACAACTTTCTTTCCGCTCATCAGCATGGGTTCCACCAAGGACGCAATGATGAAGGTGATCTCACCTTCCTTTCAGATTCCTGGTCATCCTCATTTTGAGACTTTGGCAAAAGCTTTGCCAATTGACATCTCTAAGCTTTCAATCAAGTATGGCATAAATCTTTAATTTCCAAATTGCCCTCTTAAGGTTTCTATCCTTCTGTCTGTGCCTTCATCTCTCACTTCCTTTCTGGTCATCTATTGCTGCTGCTGTAGACAGCCACCATTCTTCTTCTAAGGCTATCAATAGTGGTGTTGCTCGGGGCTCTGTCCTATCACCAACTCTCCTCCTTCTACTCATCAGTAACCTTCTAAACTGAGCACCTAACCCTATTCACAATTACGCTGTTGACTTCACTCTTCACTTTTCTATCCACACCTCGCAGTGTCGATCTCAGCAGTTACTTCAACAAACAAGGGATGAGGCTATGGTAAATCTAATGTCTGACTTGGCTCAATTCTCTGACTGGGGCAAAAGTAATCTTGTTGTTTTTAATGCATCAAAAACTCAGTTCTTATAACTTTCAACTCATCAAACTCTACCACACAAACATCCTTTAATTTTTGATACCCAACTTGATCCTATATCATCTTTGAACATACTACGGGTTTCATTTTCTCAGGTTTCATCTTAGAAAGATCATATTACCTCTCTTGTAAAATCTGTTTCCAAGACATTAGGTATGCTAAGCTGACGCCATGCCTTTTTTACCCCTGCATAGTTGTTAACTTTATACATAGGTTTTATTTGCCCCTATGTAGAGTACAGGCATACCACAATACCTTGCACTCCAATACCCAAACACCCACAACACCAAACAAAAGATATTGGGGAACATTCCCACAATCTGAACGGCCATCAATTCGCTAGTCTGAACACTCCGCTGCTCCCTATGTCTGAAACACGTGCGTCTGAACGCAGATGTGGTGGTGTGCACGGCTCTTCTGTCCTTTCCATCACCCACCATGCTCATGGGCATGTCTCCCTCCCCATCCCCCCACCCTCCTCCACCCCCATTTAGCGCACTGCCTGCCTGGCTTGCACTCGTCCACTCTTGTTATGTCTGTTGCCCTGGACACGTCTCAGCACTGCACCTCCTACCACCTTACTTTCCTGCATCACCACCACATGCTTCAATAGTACTGTTTAAGAGGATAATACCTTTACCTATGGTGTATCTGTGTGAGTCTCTGTTGATTGAGTAAGGTGTATGAGAGTTTGGGTTTGGGCGTGGAATACATCGATGATTTTTCAACAGCACCTTATGGGGAAAACTGCTTCAATATCAGGCAACTTGCTGTCCAAACACTTTCACCGGTACACAACACTGCTGGATATCGAGGTATGCCTGTACTTTCATGTTTGGGATGGCTCCCCACATACAGCTCTTGTCAACAATGTGGTGTCAAAGCTTTTCGTCTCATTAATTCTCCTCCTCTTACTGGCTCCCTTCAATCTCCATCTCTTTGCCGCATTGCTGCATGCTTACCTCTTTTCTATCGTTACTTCAGTGGTCACTGCTCCTCTGAACTACCTGCATGCAGTCTTCCACAGCAACGGCGGGTGCATAACACCTGTCTTGCAACAAACTTTCATCCCTTTTCTGTCTAACTCTCTAATGCAAGAGTTAACCATTACTCCCAGTCCTTCATGTATGCAACAGGTTACCTTTGGAAGTGCCTTCCTCTGTCTGTATTTCCTACTTCCTATAACCTCCAGTCTTTTAAACACAGTGTGTCCTGGCATCTTGAAATGAACAGATCTTGAATTTGGCTCTCTTTTATCTTATTTTAATTTTTTCTTGGAGGGAAGAATTTGCAGGCTCCTAGCCTTTGATTCCTTCTTCCTTGCATTAAAAACGAATATATATATATATATATATATATATATATATATATATATATATACACAAAAGACAGTAAACCCTTGATATAACGAACTAATTGGCACCAGATCCTTTACATTAAAGCCAAAAGTTTGCTAAAGCCAAACACCATGTTGTTCAGCAATTTCCTAGGCATCATGGCTCTTACTGAACAAAGATCATTAAATACTGAACATCGTTTGGCCGTACACTCATACACAGTAACATACAGTTAGATCTAATTCTCACTATCTTCAATGATAGCATGCTTCTCCTTTAAAGATAACATTTTCCTCTTGGCCTTGGTTGTCGGGGAAGAAGCACTTGAAGATTGTAACACCATGACTTCAGGCAGCAGAGATACAAAAATAAAAAAGAATAATAATTTGGTTTTACGCCAGGCATCCCCGAAGGGCTAAGGCGTTGCCCCTGGGTAGAGGACTTTTTGGATTGGAGCATGTAGCATTTTATGACCGGATGGCCTTCCTGATGTCTACCAATGACCCTTGGGTGGATTCCATCACTCGACCAATCAGAGCAGAGTGCTCTAACCCACTGAGCCACGGCAGCAGAGATACAGTAGTACAGTCTTTGGTGAATCTGCAGAGTGATGGAGGGAGGTCCTCTCACAATGCTGGTAAACCAAAGACTGATGTGGCATTCTGCAGGATGCGAAAGAGAGTGTGTGTGTGTGTGTGTGTGTGTGTGTGTGTGTGTGTGTGTGTGTGTGTGTGTGTGTGTGTGTGTGTGTGTGTGTGTGTGTGTGTGTGTGTGTGTGTGTGTGTGTGCGCGTGCGTGCATGCGTGCGTGCGTGTGCACGTATGTGTGTAGGGATGTCCAGCTAGTCGGTGTTTTCCATGCCTCCATTCTTTATCTGAACAAAATTAGTTGAATGAATATAACGTTTGGCCTGCTCAAAGTGGTCATTAAAAACTGAAATTCGTTAAAAGAGAGTTAGGTATATTGGGGGTTTACTGTACGAACACTGTTTGACAAAAGTGCAAGGAGACAAGTTATTGCAGGTAAGAGGTCACTCTTCTCTGTGACCCCCAGCATTTAGTGGAGGTTAGGGAGACTGTGTGTTAAAAATGCTGAGGTTTGGGTGCTTACAACCTCTATTTAACTTCCAGTACATTACACTATATAAGTGGTTCCCATCACACAGTGACATCCCTAAATGACATCCCTGGTCATGTCACATGATCTGCTAAGATCACTCATTTTTATGCTTTAGTGCTCACATACAGGGTAGAGTGACATGGGGAGGTATAAAGAGACAGGGCAACTCCACTTTGGGTCCCTTGGGGGTACAGCATTGCTTCCAAAAATCCCAACCCTCACCAGAATAAATATAACTGAACATTTATCTTAATCATTTATATTTCATTTGCATGCTTACTCTCTTAAATCTGTCCATATTGATTATAAAAACATTTACATAGGCTATATTGGGTGTTGATGTTATGATCTATCGAACTGGAATGTGTAATTACTATTAATCTTATTTTCACCATTTCATGATGAGAACGAACAAAATTTCCTGTACTTGTCTTCAATTTTTTGTATTATACCTGCATACAGATCATTAAACATATACCTGCTTGTACAGTGTGGGAAGAGTAAAATTAAGAAAGAAGTCAATACCTGTAACTAGGTCACTGGCAACCCCCATCCACTGTGGTGGGTGCTCGATGGAAGACTTTCTAAATTTCATCTGCTATCCAACTTTGCAACCTATCTTGGTCCTGGGCCCTAAACAGTAACATAACTATCAAGAATTATATATATGTCTGGGTAAATTTATGAGACTTGGTAGGATCGCAGACTATTCAAGCCACTAAAATACTCATTAATTTATTCATTCATCATCCAATCCTACGTTGCCCCAAGAGCAGCATAGCAGCCCGGGGCTGGGCAAGTTTGTCTTGACATTTAAGATGAGAGTGACCAGCCTCACTCGTCCAAGTGGCATTACGTGAGCAATAAACCCCAACCACCCCTTGGATATAAACCTTCATTGGCTCAATCCGATTGGAGCTCTGTAATGACCCACTAAACCACCAGGTGCCAAAATTTGGTTATATGGTTACCACCCAGTGTAGTAAATGGTTTCCTGGTGTACAGGAAACCACCTGGCTTGTCACTCAGTATACTGTAGAGTCACCCACAGGCAGAAGGAATAGGAAAGAATGAAGGAAAGAAAGACAGAAAAGAGAGTGTAAAGTCATCCATAGGCAGAAGGACAAGGAAAGAATGAAGGAAAGAAAGACAGAAAAGGATGGAACCCAATACAGAATATCACATATATGAATGAATACTTATGACTGTCTCTTTAAAGAACATGTACAAGTTTCTTTGTAATATATTAGTGGATTAAATTTACAAAATATTAAATTCCAGATGATAAACTGTCAGTACAATGGAGCCCCAAGTTTAGCAACATATTCATTCACATTTTCATGGTTAGTGATGGCCTGCAAATATTCCCAAACACCAGGTTCTCACAAAAATCCCTCTGTTCACAGCGAGAAAAAGTAAACAAACCGTGCACACGGAAAGCAATCATCATTTGTTCACCGCCAGTGCCGCAGAAGAGATGCAGCACCGGATGGATGTGTTGCGTGAAGAGGCGAAGGCAGGGGAGACAGAGGCGGGTGGAGGTGCCACAGGTGGCAGGGTGCAGTAGCCTCATCACCTGCCTCAGAAATTACACCCCCATCCCTTCCATTAAGCACCTCACCCTAGCCTTCCAAGTGAATTTCCTTGCCTATTATGTACTTTGTATTAATACTAGTTTCTTTTCAGGTGTGATCAGTAAATTTTGCATTGCAAAAATGGGCTTTAGGGGGAGTTGGCATGGGACCCGGAACCAATCAGTCTATTTCTCACAGGATCAATTCCCCAACTTTAGAGGTTTCATGGTTCATGGTACTTTTCACAGAACCAATTAGGTGCGAAACTTGGGGCTTTACTGTACAATGAATGATGATAATAATGAATAACAGTCAATCTGACCAGTTACCTTGTTTAATATGCCAAATAAAAATAATTCAGTGAAATGTTGTGAAGGACTGTCGTATGAGTAGCGAGTCTAAGATCATAAATAATAAAATTCTGTCTATCTATCTATTAATAACCAGATGCCTTAATCCCATAAGGGGCAGCCACAAACAAATCACCTCTATGTCATCCTGTCCCCTGGAATTTCACTGCCCTCCCCCCAACTTACATTCCCTCTCTCATATACAGTGAACATATTCAGAGTAAACAATTCACCTAGTGAACGAGCAAGGGGTAATCAAGTCCACAAACCATAATGAACAAGTTGAACCCCGAGTAAACGAAACTGGGGAAAAGAGTAGGCCACAAACACTGTCTCCCATATTGAATGATGCCCCCCCCCCCCCAGTAGATGCTGTACAAGAGGTCAGATCTGAGCAACACGTTGAACAGAATCCAATGGGGGACGAAGATTTGCCTATGTCGAAGATCAGTAAAATTCTAGTGGCAGTGGATGTTCTGAGAGAAGAGGTCAGGGCAAATGAAACCAGCTACCTTAGGACACAGGAAGTGCTCAGTGGAGTAGAAACCACTTTCTGTTATTACATTGAAAAGCACAATACAAAAGTCAACATAAGAAAACAAACACTCATTACACACTACTACCGAACTCAAGAACAACAGAAGCCAGTTGCCTCAACATCGTCAGCTACACTTCCTGAGATGTGATGTCAGTGGTGTCATCTTTGGACTTCAATGGTTTTATAGGAGAGGTGAATGAGGTAGAGGCATGTGGGGAAGTGGTTCAGTTATGTGATGAGGGCGGGACCTGTGACACAAACGAGGGAGTGGAAGGTGATGTGAAGGGGTAACCCTACGTGTTCAGTATCTCCTTGCCTCGGAACCACCTGTATTCAAGCCAATCAGGACTGCCATCCGTTCCACTTATGGTAAATAACCACGAGTTTTATATTTTATATATTATGTACTGTATGAGTTTGAAATGTACCCTTTAGTACATCTCTATGGCTCAAAAACTGGACGCTGAGGAAGCAGTGCTGCCCATATGCTATTTTTCCCATAAGATATGTTGTTCACAGTCTCAGTGAACGAGCTCGTCTGCCGCCCATAAACTCGTTCACTGTGCGAGGGCACTGTACCTCTCTACTCCATCCCTCCATCTCATCCTTGGTCTCCCTCTCCCTCTCCCTACCTCCACCTCACTCACAAACATTCTCCTAGTTAGTCTTTCACTATCCATCCTCTCCACAAGGTCAAACTATCTCAATGTACGATTATTTCTCCTAACACTTCCTGTCACATCCATATCCACACCACAATGCTCCTTCACTTCATCTTTTGTCAGTCTGTCTCTTCATGTAACTCCACATGCTCCTCTCAAATAACACATTTCCACTTCTCTCACTCTTGGCTCGTGTCCTTGAAACAAAGTCCAAGCTTCGCTTCCTTACGTGTGAATGGGGATCACAATACTGTCGTGCAGTGGCTTTTTTTTTTTTTTTTTAACTTCCATGCTCACTTCCCTATTTTTTATCACTGCTTTCAATGAACCAGTAACCTTTCTTCCCTACTGTAACCTTTCAAGCACTTCATCCTCCAAACTTCCATCCTTACTCATCATACTTCCCATGTACTTAAATGCACTCGCATTTTCCAATTCCTCACTATCCAGCCTCACTGCGCATTTAGTGCCTTCATTTCTCTCGAAGATAAAATTCTCATACAACCAAAGAAATTAAAAAGATAATTTTTAATGGTTGTGACTTTTCTAAGTAATATTTTAGTAATTTCAACGATATATGCCAACGCTATTGTATACAGGTATCTTGCAGTTTGACACGAGTAAAATCCATGACTACTGCAAATATGGTAACCATGTTGACCACAGGTGAGACAAGACACCACAGCATGCAATTCATCAGCCAACTGGAAACCAGCAGCACTGTCATGTCTCTTACTACCTGTTGGTACATGGCAGCACATCCACCAGCACCAAGGAACATCAAAACAACACCCAGCACATGATACCATACACAAATACTGTCATCTCTCCCCCCTCGCCCACCTCAGACCAGCTTCTAGAAGCATATCCACACTCAGATCACTCGCCGCTCCATTCAGTAACTTAAAGACAACACACAGCTGCATGCACGGCCTCCTGACATCCACCCTTCTGAATCCTATCTCCCTCATGAGGACAGGGTCCACCTGGCCAGGCTGAGATGTGGGCACCATCCAGCCCTCTTAAGCTACCAGGAGAGGCTGGATGACTCCGTCGCTGATGCCTGTCCTGGATGCACCACAGCACCCCATACTATTAAGCACATTATGGAAGACTGCATTCCACACAGTCACCTTCGCCAACAACACAACATACACTCTTTGAGAGCTCTGTGGGAAAGCCCGGTCTCAGCCATGGCCTTCCTAAGGGGCTCAGGGCTGTTCGGCCAGACTGCCTAGGGAACAACTACTACTACTACTACTCTGGTGGGCAGGAGGAGGCAAAGTTGCAATGTGATGGATGTATCCATCTCTCATACTCTGCAAGAAAAATGGGTTTTAAGCCCAGAAATTCTCTCCTTCTCTCTCTCTCTGACCATTCTTCGGAGCTTCTGGCTTGACTGCCCTTAGGTGAGAAAGCTTTACTGTCATGCTGGAGGCCAGGCAAACCAAAATTTCCTGGGTTTGTCTTCTGGACCAAGTAAAATATCCCCTGACCATTTGATTCCAACTGTCTGACTGAAAGTGGTATCAAAACTTAGGCCTGTAGGGCCCTTGTTCCTGCTATCAATACTAGTGGAAAATCAATGTACTGTACTTAGTATCACTTGTGCTGCTCAGTTGGGAGCTGTGGCATTTTTTGGACCATCTGGCCCTGGGGAGACCTTCGGTGAGTGTGACAGGGCATTGAGGACAGGGTACTGAACAAAATGAAGACCACTGACAGACAGGTTGATGCAGATGACACATGAAAAATTCACCATTCCCCCCTTATCTTTTTATGCATAAGTTGCTGTTCTGATCACAAAAGCTTTTGAAACGTTTAGAAAACCAGTACCATTATCTTAAAAAGTTAGAATTAAGTAGTACAGGAACAGCAAAATTACTAGTGCCCAGAAACTAGAGCCTACTTGTTCTAAAAAAAAAAAAATAAAAAAAAAAAAATAAAAAGTGGTTTATTACCTTCATAGAAGGGGCATACATCAACATCCATATTGACAGTATCTAACACTACCTCTTTTGTGAGAATGAGGAAAAACTTATGAAAATGGTAGGAGAGATCGAGGAAATGCTAAAAAACTTAGCTAATAAAAAAAATAGGTCACTATGAAATGAAGTTGCTGAAAGTCAGGACATTGACAAACTAAAGGATGAAATCAAGAGAGTAAACTATAAGCCTGATTCTGAAAGAGGTCAGATCCCCACCCACCACTGTAGCTGGAGGCAAGGCAGCAATTTCTCAGTAAGATACCAGTATCCATGAAAGCATTATACTGGCTCTGGTTCAAGATAATAATGGCTTTGAAGGCTGGAAAACAGTGGAGAGAGGAAGAGGAAACACCCCTTGCACTGCTAGTGAATGAATCTATCCCTTCCCAGACACCATTAGAGATGGAAGAAAACATGAATGACAATGTAAAATGAAAAAAGCACAAAGCCTCAGAAGCAACAGGCAGTGATGGCTAAGAAAGGTAAGAAGTTAATCATGAGCAAGTTCTGACTATTGCATACCAAGAAAGCCAAAACAATCATGACTGGCGATTCTCTGGTACAAGGATAGGAGTCTCACTCTGGAAAGTTCTGCAGGGGTAACAGGAAGGTCAGGACCTTTCTGGGTGGTAGACGGTAAAAAGGGCATGTGAAGTAAAGAAAATCTGGTTAAAGGCAATGGAAGCTGCAATAATTGCTCAGGATAGAGGCAGTGACCTCTTCCTCAGCAACAACTAGGCCAGTGCTACAGAGATTTATAGATGATGCCATGGCTAGCTTTTTTTTTTTTTTTTTTTTTTTTTTTTTGAGATATGCTTAAGACAGACTGAGGTATGATGACTGACATTCTGCCAAGCGTGTCAACAGGTAAGCATGCCATTAGTAATGCAATAGGCAAAAATTCATGGTTAGCCAACCTGTGTACCTGGCATGGGGTAAAATACGTTGACCCATTTGCTGAGATCTATAGGCAACAAAAATTTTACTTTCATGATGTTGTACATATAAGTGACAGTGGGAAGGCTCAATTTGGTAACTTCCTCAGTCAGTATCTCTTTAGGCTTTTGAGGTCAAGCCATGATGTGGTGGCAAGCTGTCCAGTAGAGACATAAATGGTATCAACAGATTCCTCTCCAAAGTTACAGAAAGAGGCTCAGAAAGACAGAGATCCTTTCTTAGGAAATATTGGAGACTTCCATCACAGCTGGAAGATCCCACAAGAGAAAGAGATCACTCTACGTCACTGAAAGACTCTGCCTCACTGGGAGACTGTTTCATGACAGCTGGCAAACTCCAAACCCCAGAGGCACAGTTGTGCTCCTCAAGTTGGGGAATCAGTTGCTGAATTTTTCCTATGATGATAGGCAAGAAACTGGCCCAAGAGTGAATGAAGTACCTCCAGATACACTAGTGCCTCCAGCAAAGAGAGATGGCTAAGGAGTCCAAGAAATGGCTGGAGCCCCTTCAGATAGCTTTCTTCAATGCCAAGTCAGTCAGAAACAAACTCCCTGAACTCAAGGCATTTATACCTAAGAGGCTGTGGCCATTACATAACCATGGATTCATACTGATAACAGAGATTATGTTGGAGAATTTGAAATTCCAGTTAAGGAGTAAGAAGTAGACTGTGGCACCAGCCAATTAGAGCGGTACTCCCGAGGTGGATGGGTATACTGGAGCTACCATTTCGCTAGCATGCAGGATATCCTGACCATCCCCCTTTCTGACCTTTTTCAGTGTGACACTAACACTGAGAGTAGGCCTGCATACTCCCCGAAACACTATTCACTATCTTATGCACTATCCTATATGCACTTTACATACCACACAATGTACCCTACTACAGTTTGTTACAGGGGTTGGTGCCAACAAGGGCAAGTGGCCAGAAAACTTTGCCCCCCCTACCTACTGACAGACCTGAGGGGTGGCATGGCATGCCGTGGCACAGGCTTGACCAGTGCAGTTTTGGGACCAGGGTGGGATGCAGTTCAGATCTGTGCCAGAGGGTACAGGGCACTGTGATTGTGATTCCCAGGCTGCCACTTCTACCCAATAATGAGTAATCTGAACCAAGGAGTAACACCCCAAGAAGTTACCTTATCAATGAGTGTATACAGTAATGGCAAGATAGTTACAGGCTGTGTAACGGGGTCTGCAAAGGCCCGTGTTGCTTAGAGGCAAAGCAGGGATCCTGTCTTTGGCTCAGTGGTAATATGCGTGCCTATGAAGCGTGTGGGCCCGAGATTGAATCTCGGCCAGACAGTGATTAATTTGTTAAGTTTCAGTCTGGTCATTACATTGGCTGTCAGCGGTGTGGGATATGAAGCGAGGCTTGGGGGGCGATGATGTTGTTTACGGCGTCTTAGTCCTTACATCCCGGGGATGAGCTGTCCGGTGTGGTCCACGGCACCCACAGTGGTAGCCTCCAATGCTATGCTACCATGTATGTTCGAAACTGACCCAATTTATCACCAAAGGGGAGAAAAGAGTGATGTAATGGAGTCTATAAAAGCCCACATTGCTTAGAGGCAAAGTGGGGATCCTCTCTTTGGCTCAGCAGTAACATTAACATCTACGAAGTGCGTGGGCCCAAGATCGAACCTCGGCCAGACCATGTGATTAATTTGTTAAGTTTCAGTCTGGTCATTACACCTGAAGCTGTCCTGGCGGAGTACCCTGAGACCTCTGCCACAGCCACTAGCCATGGTTAGTGGGCCATGGGTCTCTGATTCCCTGCCTGGACTTGGGACTGTGTTGACATGCCAGGTCTATGGTTCGTCTGCTCCTTTATTACCCTGACATGACAAAAACGAAGAACAAAAGTAAAGGCATGTCTGCAGAAACCAACTGCCTAAGAGGTTCTGAATGGCATCATGGAATGTGGGTAGTCTGAAGGGCTGAGTGATGAAGACTCTAAGTAGGAGATGGGTGGATATCTGCTGCCAACATGAAGTCAGGCTCAGGGGAGGGTCACCAAGGATGACTGCTGAGAAGGACTGTAGGTATAAGCTATTTTGGCAGGGAAGTGTAGGAGGATATGGTGGTGTGGATGTGATGGTCAAGGAGAAATGAATGGAATGTGTAATGAATGCAATGAGAGGAAATGAAATGATTATAGCTGTGAAAATAATGTTTGGTAATCTCATGATTTCAGTTATATCGGCATATGCTTCACAAGAAGGGTTGGATGATGAAGAAAAAGATAGATTCTGGGATGACTTGATAAGTGTGGTTGGTGGTATGGGGGACGATAAGATTGTAGTTTTGGGTAGGGATTCAAATGGTCATGTGGGCAAAGCAGCTTACAGATATGAAGGGCTGCATAGGGGATAAGTATATGGTATGAGAAGTGCGGAAGAGGAAAGGGTACTCAAATATGAAGAGGCAATGAATACGACTGTGTGCAACACGCATTTTAGGAAAAGAGAGAGTAGACTGATTACATATGAGTCAGCAGGTAATAACAGTCAAAATGATTATTTCATGCTCAGAAGGGCTGATAGGAGGTTGGTGAATGATTTTAAAGTTACAGGGAGCCAGAACTGTGTGTGCAGCAACACAAATTACTGATATGTGACATGGTGCGAAGAAATAGGTGGTAAAGAAGATTTGTGCATCTAGGAGGAAAATATGGAAGTTGAAAAACCAAGCAGTACAGGATACTATACCTTCTATAGTGAGATGAGCTCCATGCTGGCTGAACAGGGAGCTGTAGACAGAAATGTTAATGAGCAGTGCAGAGCTCTTAAGAACAATCTCTTGAGAGTTACTGATTCAGAGTGTGGATGGACAAGGGGCTCTCCAAGACATAATGTAACATGGTGGTGAGATACGGGTGTAGACGCTGCAGTTAGCAAGAAAAGAAGCCTCTTCTTGGAATGGAAAATGGGTGGTAACAGAGAGGAATACCTGACTGCCAAGCATAGGGACCAAAGGAAGATATACAGGTCAAAATCAGTGTCTCAAAGACTTTTATTTAATAACTGAAATAGCGCCAAAAAGAAGAATACGGCATCAGATGAAGAGGGAAAAAGGGATATCACAGATAAGCAGTGTGTGAAGAACAATGAAGGAAAGGTAGTGGTGGACACAGGATATTAAAAAAATGCCTGGAGACAGCATCTGAACTGGCTGCTAAATAAGAATTTGACTCAAACAGGGAATGCTTGGAGTAAGGAGATCCAGTGTTTTGCCCCTGGCCCTTGTTTGATGCTGTTACTGTGGGCAGAGCAACAGGCAGGATGCAGCTGGGGAAGGAAGCAGATGTGTCTGAGTTGACTGCTGAAATGCTGATGGATTAGATAGAGGACTGGGTTTATTACTGATTTGGTGAATACAACTATACATAAGTGCATTGACCCAGATGAATAGATGAAGAGTGTGACTGTAATGTGTACAAGGAGAAAGGTGATGCCCTGGACAGAGGAATTTATAGAAGCATAAAACTTTTGGAGCAGATAATGAAGGTAATGGAGAGAGTTCTAGAAGGTCTACCTATCTACTGCCAAACGATTTGATCCCGTAAAGGGTGGCCACAAACACATCGCCTCCCTGTCATCCTGTCCCCTTCCATTTCACTGGCCTGCTCCCAGGTCACATACTCCCCTCTCATACACCTCTCCACTCCATCCCTCCATCTCATCTTTGGCCTCCTCCTCCTCCCTCTCCCCCCTCCACCTCACTCACATACACTCTCCTCATTAGTCTCTTGTTCTCCATCTTCTTCACATGGTCAAACCACCTCAATGTATTTCTCCTAACGTTTTCTATCACAGCCAAATCTACACCACAATGCTCCTTCACTTCCTCATTTGTCAGTCGTCTCTCCATGTAATTCCACGTGCTCCTCTCAAATAACTCATTTTTTCCACTGCTCTCACTCTTGTGTCCTTCTAACAAGGTCCAAGCTTCACTTCCATACATTAGAGCTGGTATCACAATAATGTCATGCAGTGACTTTTTTCCTTCCATGATCGATTCCCTGTTTCTTATCACTGCTTTAAAAGAACCAGCAACCTTTCTTCCTTGCTGTACCCTTTCAAGCACTTCACCCTCCAAACTTCCATCCTT
The DNA here is from genome assembly GCF_032717465.1 of Coenobita brevimanus. Lineage (NCBI taxonomy): Eukaryota > Metazoa > Arthropoda > Malacostraca > Decapoda > Coenobitidae > Coenobita > Coenobita brevimanus. The sequence continues at coordinate 28,072,005 of NC_137047.1, read as the reverse complement.
ACTCATCACACTACCCAAGTATTTAAATGCACTCACATTTTCCATTTCCTCATCATCCAACTTCACTGTAAACCCAGTAACTTCATTTCTCTCAAAGACCATAACCTTACTCTTACCTACATTCACTTTAAGATTCCGTTTCTAAGTTCTTACACGCTTTTCCAAACTCATTCACCAAGCCTTGCAGTTCCCCTTTGTCTTCACTGAACAAGACAGTATCATCTGCAAACAACAGTACAGGAAGTTTCCAAACACTGCCCTCTGTCATTAAAGTTGTCTCAACATCCACTGCCTTACCTTGTATCTCTTTTATAATCCCATCCATATACAGATTGAACAACCATGGAGACATGACACATCCCTGTTTCTAACATTCAACTAGAAAAATTTACTCAATTCACTATCCACATGCACTGTAGCCATAGCCCCTCTCATATATACACTTCACAGCATTCAATAACTTTCCATTTGCTCCATAAATTCTTAATGTTTTCCTCATTCCTTGTCTATCCACCCTGTCATATGCTTTCTCTAAATCCATGAAGGCCGCATACAACTTCTTCCCCTTCTCTAGAAACGTTTCCACTAAAGACTTAAGAATGACTATCTGATCTATGCAACCTCTTCCCTTCCTGAAACCTCACTGTTCTTCTCCAAGTAATTCCTCTGTTATTTCCCTAACTCTGTCAGTAAGTATCCTCCCATACACTTTTCCTGTTACACTTAATAGACAAATGCCACTCTCATTACCACACACTTCTTTTTTCCTCTTTTCCTTTGTAGAGGGAAATAATTATACCTGACTTCCAATCCTCCGGGACTTACCTTCCTCCCAGGCCAATCTGCACATCTTCCACATTCATTCTACTACTGCCCCTCCTCCATTCTTCAGCATTTCACCACACACACCATCAGTTCCTGAAACTTCCCCACTTTGACTTCCTTCATTGCTTCCACTACTTCCATCCTACTGATTTCTTCTCTTGTCACCTGCCTTCTCCCAGCCATTTATCCTTGCATTACTTTCATTTTCTATGTTTAACAGTTCCTGAAAGTGTTCTCTCCACCTGCTCACTTTTTCTCTCTTCTCCACTATCAATCTACCATTTTGATCTTTCATTCCATGACTAAATTCTTTATCACCCTGCTTAACTCTCTTTACCTCTTTCCAGAACATTTACTTACATTCCCTCCACTTTACACTCAAGTTTCTTTCAAATTCCTCATCCACTCTCTTCTTACTCACTCTTACTAATCTTTTCACCTCTCTCTTCCTGTCTGCATATAACTCTCTCTTATGTCCCTCAACTTCCTCCACATCCCTGTTTCTCATCCACTCACTATAAGCTTTCTTCTTTTATGCCACAGCCTGTCCCACCCCTTCCTTGCACCCTTTTTCATCTTCTCTTCACCCCACACACCACCCCACATGCTGCACAGATTTCTTCTGTGAATATCTTGCACATGCCTTCCACTTCCCCCATCTGCTCCAAATCATATTTACTCAATCGCTCCTCCATTTCTTCCCGTCCTTCCCCTCTCCTGCTCCTCCGTTTCATTTGAACCCTGACTTTCACTATTGCCACATGGTCATCAGAAAGTCAACTCCCCCAGCCTCTGTTTGCTCTTGCATTCATTACCCACCTTCTCATTGTGTCATCCACACACACACACACACACACATAATCAACTGCCTTCTGTTCATTTAGTTCACCACCCACCCTCCTCATCACTCGCCACATATACCTATGGATCATTTTGTGTCTAATGAAGATACTGGCTATCACCAACCCCCTCCCAGCACAAATATCTACTAGAGCAATGCCATTCTCATCCACTTCTGCAACCAGACCCCACCCTCCTACTACTCCATCCACCTTCACATTCCCAACTTTTGCATTCATATCTCCAATCAAAAACACTCTCTCATTCCTTTCAAATTGTAATAACTGAGATGAAACTTAACAAATTAATCACCATCCTGGCTGAGATTCCATTCCGGGCCCTCGCGCTTGATACGCACGCACGTTACCACTGAGCCAAAGCGAGGATCCCCACATTGCCTCTCACCAACGCGAGCTTTTATATATACACCCCATTACATCACTCTTTTCTCCCCCTGGCGATTAATTTGGTCAGTTTCGAACACACAAGGTAGCGTAAGAATCGGAGGCCACCAGGGGGAGGCTACGGACCATACTGAAACAGCCTATCCCCATGATGAAGGCAGGGATGCTGTCAGCTAACCAAGGAACCAACATCAAATTGCCAACTAAGCCCTACCTCACATCCCACACAAGTGCCAGCCAATGTAATAGCCGAACTTAAACTTAACAAATTAATCACCGGTCTGGCCGGGATTCGATCCTGGGCCCTTGCGCTAAATATGCATGCACGTTACCACTGAGCCAAAGAGAGGATCCCCACTTTGCCTCTAAGCAATGTGGGCTTTTATATATACTCCCCATTACAAAACTTTTCCATGTACACTTCCACATTTGCCCAGAACTCTTCTTTCACTTACTCTACTTGCACAATCTTGCATTGGTGCATACACACACACACACACAATCTGTAGTCCTGTATTCAATCTTACCCACATAGTCCTTGAGCCAACTGATCCATACTCTCTTATATTCTCTTTCCATCTCTTGCACACATCAATACATACTCCTTGTTTTGCCCTCTCATTCTCACCTACTCCTGCACATATACCCCATCCATACTCCCACTCTCTCACACTCTCAACTACCCATTTAGTCTCAGTTATTCTACATATGTCCACTTTTGCACTCTCGACAATCTCTCTCTCTTTCACCTCATCATTCACACCCTTACATTCCATGTCTCAATTTGTACCATGTCCTTTGTTCGGTCCATCATCATTAATTACCTTTTGGTCAGTCCTGGTCCAAGGCTTCTTGTTTGTATTTTCAGTTAGCTGTTTTCCGGGGAGAGGCAATAACCCTCTGCCAACCCACTTGTTGTCACACAGGGAACACATGTTGGTTGGTTATAAGGTTACCATCCAGCGTTGTAAAAGACTTCATGGTTTACAGGAAGTCATTTGGCTTGCCGCTCAGTGTGGAGCTACCCTAAAAAAAAAAGAGTACCGCTACACTAAGCGGGTGGATGATAGGTGCCCCCACCTACCACCAATGTGTATGTGTTTATGTTGTTTCTTGTTATTTGGCTAATGACAAAGATGTTACTTACTTTTAAGTACTTATGTGTTTTGATGATATTATTAAATACAAAGGTACAGTATAGTACAGTTATCACTTTATAGCTTCATTAAATATAAATGCAAATAAGCGAGCTAAAGGATTTGTAAAATTCTGAGGTATTTTAATATATTAATCTATATAGTTCTATAAAGTCCCATCAGTTTTAATATTAGCTAAACAAAATTAGATCAGCAAGTTATGATCAAATTAAGCACTAAATTCCTTAAAGTCCAAGAAAGGCAGTGATAATTAAGTTGTGTATATTTTTAAATTAGATACATTTTGCTGAAGATTAATAAAAGAAAATGAAAAGAAATTGATTTCTGCTCACAGCTCTTGTACCATCAAAAGTAAAAATTAGGCTTAAGTCATACACTTGATGGAACACCACTAGTGTACTGTATGCTGTGTGTGTGTGCTTGTGATCAGTTTACCATTTTACTTGCAGGTTCCTACCAGTCCACCAAAACTCCTCAACAGAAGACTTCTATCTAGGTGTTGTTTTTGTGTCATTTCATTTTAACCACAATGGTATAATATTATGGTCTAAATATTCTCTTTGTTTTCGTTCAAGGTTTTTACCATTTAAGACAGTGAAGAGGATATGCTATTTGGCTGTAGTTTTGGAAAATAATCATCATTACACCCTTAGTTCACACCTAGAATGGTGGAGAGATAAGTGCTACAGTCTAGGATCATTGGATAAAACAAACATTCATTTATTTTTCATCGTTACTCAGCTGATTCTGATACAATTCCGATTATCAGACAATTTTTCCCTTCCAATACAGATACTGATAGTACGGTAACTGGCTTTTGCTTGCTGATATACAGCAAGTTACTGGCTTGTCTGTTGGTGAATCACTGGGAGATAAGGACCATAACCAGATTAGGTTCTCTGTATATATTTGTTGTCAAAGATCATCTGACCTCATGGACAAAAACTGGACTTTCACTGAGCTAACTTTACAGGTTTTAGGGGGAGCTCTATGAGTGTTAGACCAAAAGCCAGTACTGGTATTGTAAATGCAATGTGCCACTCATTTATAGAGCAATTATCAAAATGACAGGATACATTCATACCCTCTGAATCCACAAAGCCAAGATCAGTTCAACCAAAATGGTTAGGCAATGAAATAGCCACTGCAATGAAAGAGAAAAAGCTGCATACAAGAATGCCAAATGCAGCCAGGACCAGAATGAGTTGGACTCCTTCCAGACTATGTATGAGAGTGAAATCTTTGATAAAGTTGGCTACAAGAAATGAAGAAATAAGGATGCAAAGAGAATGCTAAAGAGATCTTCAGCCATGTAAATTCCTGTACAATAAAGCAGTTTCTCTCATACATATTTCAAGGGTAAGTTGTTTTGTTACTGTGATGCCACATTATCTTGGCATTCAATACAGAATTACTCCTAATTCATCTACTATTTACAGTACTGATATAGGATTCTAACAAATGTTAAGCATCAGCTGCCCGTAGATGAATTATTGATCTGATGCCAAGACTGGTGGGACAAAAAACTTTAAAATAATCATCATCCCAACCTCTTCTCTCCACCTAAGGAGAGAGAGAGAGAGAGAGAACCTGATTGACGGCAAGTCTAGTGAGAAAGGCCAGACACTCATTCACTCACCATTTAATCACCTATAAAAAGAAGTACAATACTAAATGTTACTGGAGGAGAAAAAACTGCTTTTCATAAGAGTTTATTTGCCAAGATACCAAGCTGTGAACTGACAGATGAAAAAATATCAGACTGTGATGCATGTTCTCTGCCTTTGGTCCAAGCCAAGTAGTGATGAAACTGGTGGAACTGGTGCCATGATACCGCTTTCATGTATATGAGAGCAGATCATAATAAATTTTTACAAAACATATTTACCTTTACAGCATCATATCTTCCTTTTAACCCCTTAACCGCGGGGCGTCACTTTCGTGACGCTTGGGAGCAAGGGATCATACCGCGGGGAGTCGCTTTTGTGATTCTGTGTTATTTTGAATTCACCCGGGTTTCCAAGTGGGGGCTTGTATCATCTATCAGTACTGCCAATGTCCAACACTAGTCAGCACTCCTAATCTCATCTGTACTCCCATCCATTATTGACAATTTAGCCATTTCTCCCCGTTCTTTACTCCCCTCCCTACCCCCCCTCCATTACCCTATCCTCTCGCCTGCCCGGCCGTGCTACGCTAAGTAAATCTTCCCTGGAATTTTTCACTGATTTCATCCATTGAAATAAGCCCTATGCCCTATTCTTATACCAAATAATATATACAAGAAAGAAATAAGGTAAGTGAGAGTGCCATACACCTGGAATTGGCTAATTATCACCTGACAACACCTCACGTGCACTCGTTCGCTAATTTTCGCTGTTTTTTTTCCCCTTGAAATATGCCATATAATCTATTTTCGTAATAAATATACATATAAGGAGGGAAGGGAGAAGCCTAAGTGATATTTACATTCACCTGGAACTACCTAATTTATAATGTATTGTCTAGATTTCCTGCCAATCATTTCAGTGAAATAAATAGTTGTTTCAAGAGCTACGTTGGTAGTACTGAATATCCCCTAAGTAGGCCTCTACCCGGGCCGGCCCTCCCTTATCAGTTCTGTTTCATCTTCCGAAGAGGAGGTACGGCTGTTCCTCTTGCTGACTTCAGGGCCTTTTTCACCCCCATGGAAAGGGCCCTGTGACCTTTACCCCCTACTAAACCTCGTGTGGAAAGAGGTAAAGGGCTGACAATTGATAAAAGAGTGACTACGATCTTTCTATTGAGTAAAACAGTGCAAGTGGAATTGTAAATAATGTGTAAACAGCAAGTGAAAGTAATGAATGTAAATATACGTGAACAATGGAAAATAGTTTTATAAGTTACTTCAAGTGACAGTGCATAACACAGTGTAAATAAAATAGAAATGTAAATAACGTAAATAAAATAGAGAACGTAAATAGAAATGTAAATGAGTAGTATTATAAGAATACGAGTATATACCCTAGGAGTAATGAAAGTGAAAGTTTCACTCTAGCATGTCTGAATACTATGAGTTATGAGAGTGAAGATGAAAGTGACATTCACTCTCAATGCTAGTATACAGGACGAGAAAGTGAATGCTACGTATTTTACTGAAAGAAATTGAATCCCTACAGTGACAATAAACTAATACTACTGAAGGAAACTTATGGATAAAGACTGTAGATATATATAAGTGTTATATAGTAATAGAATATAAAGTGTGAGGGGTTTTATGAATAATAAATGACAGAGTACCAAGAGCGAACTAGCGCAAGTGCGGCGGTCAGACGCGCTCATAATTTTCATTGCTTTCACAGTGGGTTTTTTTTGGAGTATGGATCCCAAACTACTTGAAAATCATAGAGTAGTGTTTATAGTGTTAATATCTGGCTGTGGTAATCATATTACGGGTTGTCGGGAAGTGTAAAGTGGAGACTTCGTTACCCAACTTCAGAGGTCTCCGTAAGTCCTACGGTAACTGACGAAGGCTCAACAAACATTCCAGGAGAAAGCTGAAGGTATGTGCCATAAGCATATATAATTTTAATATTCTAGGACTAATAACTGATTTTTGGCAAATATTTTTTGAGAGTCTGTCGGAGCCCGAATAACCCCGCGGCACACGCAAAACATCGGTAAACATGCCCGCGGTGTAGGGGTTAAATAACACCGCAATCACTTATATATAAATATAGAATGAGGTAAGTGTGTTTTGATTTTGGCATAACCTGCATACTTAGTAATGTACAGTCAGGTCCTGCTATTCGCTGGGGTAGTAGTAGTAGTAGTTGTTCCCTAGGCAGTCTGGCCGAACAGCCCCGAGTCCCTTAGGAAGGCCATGGCCGAGACTGGGCTTTCCCACAGAGCTCTCAAAGAATGTATGTTGTGTTGTTGGCATAGGTGATTGTGTGGAATGCAGTTTTCCATAATGTGCTTAATAGTATGGGGTGCTGTGTTGCATCCTGGACAGGCATCAGCGACAGAGTCATCCAGCCTCTTCTGGTAGCTTAAGAGGGCTGGATGGTGCCCACATCTCAGCCTGGCCAGGTGGACCCTGTCCTCACGGGGAAGGTAGGATTCAGAAGGGTGGATGTCAGGAGGCCGTGCATGCAGCTGTGTGTTGTCTTTAAGTGACTGAATGGAGCAGCGAGTGATCTGAATGTGGATGTGCTTCTGGAAGCTGGTCTGAGGTGGGCGAGGGGGGAGAGATGACAGTATTTGTGTATGATATCATATGCTGGGTGTTGTTTTGATGTTCCTTGGTGTGGGTGGATGTGCTGCCATGTACTGTAGTGGATGTTGTGGGTTTGAGGAGGCTGCAGCAAGGAACTGGGTGCCTCTCATGTCTAGGTGATCCTTGACTTTGATGACTTTGGTTTCTTGATGTAGGTGGTCTGTGGGTGTAGTAGCTGTGCAGCCTGTGATTATTTTTAGGGCCTTGTTCTGTATGGTCTGTAGAGTGTTATAGTGTGTTTTGGTGAGGTTAGAGGCCCAGGCAGGGCTTGCAAAATTCATCATTGAACGTATGTATTGTTTGTATACTGTGGTGGTGGTTTCTTTGTTGTGTCCGAATGTTATATGGGCAAGTGACCTCAAAGCACTGAGTCTTGGTGTTATTTTATTTTTAATGTTTGTGATGTGTTGTTTAAATGACACTGATGTATTGTACGTTACACCAAGGATTTTGGGTATGTGTGTGTGTGGTAAGGGAGTGTTGTTTATGGTGAGGTGTGGGATATGACTGTGTTCTGCTGTCCAGTTTGTGAGAAGTGTCACTGTAGATTTGGCTGGGGCTATTTTGAGCCTGTTTGTGGTGAACCATTCGTGTAGTGTGTTGAGGTAAGGTTGAATGATGTGTGCAGCTGTGTTTGCGTTTTGGTGTGTACATGTAAGTGTTATATCATCTGCAAAAGAAGCTATGTGTATCTGTGGTGTGTGGGGTGTGGGTACGTCGTGCATGTATAGGTTAAAGAGTGTAGGGGACAAAACAGATCCTTGGGGGTCATGTACTGTACCAGAACACCCCACGAATGTTAAATTCCGTAGATATCCCAACCTACCAGTGAAGTCACTGATTTCAATGTTGTAGCTACAGTATTCCTATTAACTACAAACCCACTGTAACACCTGTAAATGCATTTTAGGGCACATTAATACCTCCTAAAAAGACAGTACAGGATGATACACAAGCCCTTCTGGGTACAGTGTACTGTACTCACCATGCGATAATGACGATGAGAGTTTGCCGTGTGCTGAACAGCACATACCTATACAGGGTAACTGCACAGTTTAACTGTATAGGACAGTATTTCTCACAGAAAAAAAAAAAAAAAAAACTTATGAACCACTAGGAACAGCTGATGCTGCTGAAAATGCAGGAAATGTCTTGAAAATATTTCCCCCTCCACAATCCACGAATATTACCAGTGAATAGCGATCCCGTGAACTGCGGGGGTTGACTGTAGCACATTTCAGGATAAAACCCGCTGAGCAGCAGTGGCTCAGTGGGTTAGAGCGCTCCGCTCTGACCGAAGGGTCGGAGGATCGAATCCACCCAAGAGTCATTGGTAGACATCAGGAAGGGCATCCGGTCATAAAATGCTACACGCTCCAGTCCAAAAGTCCTCTACCCAGGGGCAACGCCTTAGCCCTTCGGGGATACCTGGCGTAAAACCAAATTATTTTTTTATATTATTATTAACTGGCTCATAGGGTATACAGTTAGCTTCACACACTTTCCCATGGTGCTGATTATATATAAAACAGTAGGCACTTGGTTTGATCCTCAAAGTGACCACAATGCAGTTATACAGTATCCACCACAATGTGGGATGGAGGTACAAACACGGCCTAACACAGTATTATTCATCACTGCAAGGACATACCTTCCACAGTATGGGTCACATTACTGCTCAGAGGTTTAATGGTGTGGGGTGACTGTGTGGTCTGGGTGGCTGTGTGGGGTAACTGGTTTGGGTGATAGTGTGGGATAAGTCTGGTAATAGTGTGGGGTGAAGGCATGGTTAATAGTGTGATATGTATGATGATGTGGAGTGATGGTTTGAATGATAGTGTGGGTGAAGATCTGGGTGATGGTGTGAGGTGAAGTCTGGTGACAATATGAGGTGAAGGTCTGGATGATAGTGTGATCTGTGAAATGATATGGTGCATGGTCTGAATGATGGTGTGGTTTACCTCCATACTTCAGGAGAGTTACAGAACAGTATGTTTTTAATTGTGTTTCTTGTTGTCTGATACATTTATGGCCAGTCTGAGGTGGTCAGGTCAGGAGTGATGGGTCATTATGGGTGACTCTAGGGAGGGTGTTGACACTAAGCCGCTTTTCTTGTATGCTCTATATTGCCTGTAATGCAAGTTCCATTAAACTGTTTTTGATATCAACCAATTGGTCATTATAGGTGAGCTGACTGCATTGCCAAGAGGCTAAATTTCTCTTACTGAGCCTTAAGGGACCCTCGGGTGCAATGATTTACTCAGTAGAGAAAATAAATCTTTGATGAAAATCAGTGCCTAGGCACAATTTCTAACCTGGCTTATATCCCTGACTGGGGTAAAAGTAACCCTGTTGTTTTCAATGCATCCAAAACTCAGTTCCTCCATCTTTCGACCCAGAAAATCTTTCACAGGAATATCGTTTCATATTTAACAACAACCATGTCAATCCTGTGTCATCTCTGAGCATGTTGGGGATTTCATTCTCTCAAGATTTACTATGGCAGGATCATATTACCTCACTAGCAAAATCTGCTTTCAAGGGATTAGGTCTCCGTGCCTTCTTTAGCCCTGTACAGTGGTAGACTCCATACAGGGATTTTATTTGCCCCTATGAAGAGTACATCTCTCATGTATGGAGGCTTCCCACATGAAGCTCCTCTCAACAGGGTGGTGTCAGAGACTTTTCATCTCATTTACTCTTCTTGTCTTCCTGACTCCATTCCACCTGTGTGTCTCTGCCACACTGAAGCATCTTTATCTCTTTTCTATTGCTACCTCTCAATGCTCTTCTGAACTTTCTGCTTGCATTCCCCCTCCATTATGGCAGGCACATTGCACTATCTTGCAGAAAACTCACACCCCTTTTCTGTCCAACCCCTTAATGCAAGACTTAACCGATACTCCCAGTCCTTCATGTATGCAACAGGTCAATTTTGGAACCGTCTTCCTCTGTTTGTATTTCCATCTACCTACGACCTCCAATCTTTTAAATACCATGTGTGCTTGCATCTCAAATAAACAGATCTTAAATTTGGCTTCTCTTTTTTTCTACGAAGAAACAATCCTGCAGGCTTCTGGCCTTTAGTTCCTTGGTTCATGCATTAAAAAAAAAAAAAAAAAAAAAAAAAAAAACCCAGCCTGTGAACGTTTTCCAGGTGAGCTGATGTGATCAGTTGAACCAATCAAATCCCACGCCCATGCCACTCAGCTGTTACTCAATTTTTATAGTTGCATAACCCCATCTCATTCTGATCACCTGCTTCCTCATCCTTGTTTTAATGCACTTTTTTGATGCCCAAGATTATGTTAACCTTTTCTGTCTGCCTCATAACCTGTTGGGCTAATGCAGAGCTTCCTAGCTTCAAGTGAGTTCCTGTTTTAGCCTGATTTTTCCTTCTGTAGTGTCAGCAGATTGCTGCTGTGCCTTTTGTAATGCTGTTCCCTATGAGTCACTGCTTTTTCTTCCTTTTCTTTAACATTCTCATAGTCTGCCCTGGTAGCCTCTTTCCTCCCTTTTTGTGTTTTCTTCTCTCTTTCCAGCCTTTGTTATCCCCATTTTTCCTTTTTTTTTTTTTTTTTCTTTTTTTTAAAGTCTGTTTGGGTATTGCACTTTCTGCCCATATGCCTTTCCCCTGGCATCATTTACTTTCCTTGGTGTTTGGGTTATAGACACCTGTTACAGTGCTTCTTCCCATTTTCCTTACTTTTCTCTCACTTCTACAGGCTCAGCAACTGAAATACAGCTTCATGGCACTACACTTAACTGAAGCCAGTTGTTGTTGCTGTTGCTTAACCTTGGTCTATCTGGCAAGGTAAACCTGTTGATCACATGAGGCGCTGAGTGGAATAACCTCTTGTCCACCACAGGGGCCATTTTGGAGTTAAGTACACCAACGTACTCCCCAAACCCTCTTCTACTAGTACAATAACGAATCATGTGAAACAATGCCCCCAAGAAGGGTGAAAATCCCATTTTATAAAGGGGACTGACTGACCGCACTGCACACGAAGGTGTTTATACTCTACTAGGTGGACATTAGGTCCATATTTGCCTGAATAATCCAGTCAGAAAATCGTTGTGGCTTAGCATTGTCTTCCCCAGGTCCTGAACCTTGGAAACCAACATCAGGCTCAGTTATTCCACTGGTGTTAAGGTAGATTTTTCTTATGTATTCATGTCTATTGTTAGCTCCGTGTAGGATAAGTCCCAGAATGCTAGTAATAACCACTCGAGCGCCACAGGCCACCACGGACAGATTTTCTTAGATATATTTTATTTTTTTGTGCTGGTTTTGTGCTATATTAATGGATATTGTGAAAGTAAATGCATACATTGTTAGGTTGGCTTGCAATAACACACATTTTTGGGAAAATGCCGTTCATAGTTGTCAGGCAAGAGGAGAAAGATGCTGTTAATATATTGTTCTTTCAAAATGCCAGTGATTTACATACTCTAACATGCAAGCAGATGTTTTCAGCTACATTTGAAAAACAAATTCACCAGAATATTTTTATCGGTTGAAAAGATATGGCATTTTGAAAGTAAATAAACTTTAACAGCGTTTTTCTCCATTTTCTATACTTGGCGCACGAGAGGTTATTCCACTCAGCGCCTCACATGTAAGCAACTACCTCTGAGGGATTGTCCTACAGGTACAGCACAGTATATATACTGCAAGGATCTAGCATCCCCTTGCAGTAGACAGCACCTCAGCAGGGTCAGACCAGGGTCCTTCCCATGGTGGGGTGCTGGGAACTTTAGGGAGGTTTGGTGCCCAGGTGGATGCCACAGCTGTTCCATCCAGGATGCACAGTCCCACCTGTGAAGTCTTCTCATTAACACCAGTAAACACCTAGTTTTATAGAGAAGGATTCTGCATACTGGGTAATTTGGTAAACCCATTATTTCAGTATAGCTAGTCCCAGTCATAGTAATTTAATGAAGCTTTGCTTCATTACCAATGTTTCTCATAACCCTCTCTTAAATAAGAGATGGCAACACAATACTCATGAGTCACATGAATCTACACACAGCACAAAGTAGAGAGTAAAGATCCACAAAATTGGTAAACATTAGAAGTATAATGGAAAGAGAAGTCACAGCTGAGGTTACCATGGATTGTAGGTCATGCAAGTCACAAATGCTTAAAGCAAGGGGTAAATACAATATAAGAAACTGGAATGAACTTTACCTGGGAACAATATTCATCTCCAGGTCGATGTACTGCAGGGAGGGAAGACAGTCAATCCGAAAGTCAAAATCAATCAGTCGGTTCTGCCCAAGATGCAACTGCTCAAGGGCAGGAAGTTGACAGAAAATCTTAGGATTGTCTCCTATGGTCCAGATCTCATTCTGTTCTAGGTGCAATATCTTCAGGTAACTGTAAAGGAAACATAATATACTTGAATAGCATGTCTTAATTACTTTATGGTCCATAATCATTCGCTTAAAGTGCAATAAACCAAACGAGCTAGAGTTAATTATTTGCAGGTTTGATTAAACAGACCTGGTTTAATTACATATCAACTGACGGTAACTACTCTAGCACTGGACCTGGAGTGGTGGTGTCTTCGTCGTGGGTCTACCCCCCAGAGGCTGTCGAAGAGAAGAGGAGGACAGTATGGGGGCCAAACCACCGCAAACCCCCCCGGCCTCTCACGGGGCTCAAGTACCTGGGAGTGGCTTCGGTCACCCGGGCATGTACCACATCTCCCAACACAACATACACAACAACACCGTTTTTTCTACATTGAGAAATGACTCCCCGGCTGTCATTTCTCGACGACTTCTTCTAGTCAGGGACATTGAGAGCAATCCAGGACCCACCAACAAATACATATGTCCAACATGCTCAAAACCTATCATGTCGAACTGACACAAAGGGTTCAGTTCAGTGCAATTCCTGCAAAAGAACTGGACCCATTACACCTGCACAACACTTGCATCCAGAAAACATTACACAAACACCTGGACCTGCTCCTTATGCTCCTTCCCCCAACCCACCAACCCCCCTTCCAATCCTACTCCTACTTCCTTCACACCTCCACAGCCAAACCCACCGATCCTTCCCACACCATCCAGTCCCCCAACTCCTCCCATTCCAACCCATCCTAATCCACCTCAACCCTTACCTTCATCACATCCTCCTCCTACCCCTTCCCCTCCACCCACACCACCTCCTCCCCGTGCTGCAGCAGCCAACACACATCACACACACAACATAAACATCCTTCAGTTAAACATGGATGGCATAAACACCAAAAAACAAAAACTCACACAATTCATCAAACAGCAGAACATACACATTGCCATCTTACAAGAAACAAAACTACACAGAGCACAGAAAACACCGACATTTCATAACTTCACCATCATTTGACAAGACCGGGCCGACGGCGGTGGCGGTGGACTCATCACCCTGGTACACAAATCCATCAACTTTGCGGATACCAGTGCACACAAAAAGTCACTTCTCCCCCCACATGACACCACAACAGAAATAATCAATTAAAATACGCACTGGCAACAAATCACACATAACAATCACTAACACATACATTCCCACCCAATTGTCCCCCACAGTACCACACAATTACTCTCCACAGATACACCACATCACTAACATACCCAACATCATCCTGGGTGGTGATTTCAACACCAAGTCGTCGGCCTGGCATGTCAACAACTCAGACACAGACAGAGGCCTGGTACTACAATCCCAGACAAATCATCTTTTCATACTGAACAATCTAGACCAATATACCCATATCCCACACCAAGCCCTTTTCCTCCCATCATCTCCAGACATCACCTTCTGCTCCTCAAACCTCGCCCCCACTACATCATGAAGAGTGGTCAAAACCCTAGGTTCTGATCATCTCCCAATCATCATCACTACCAAAACCAGAATCACCCCAGTGGGCCACAAACACACATACACTAATTATAAGAGAGCCAACTGGGAGGCCTTTGTAACTGAAACAAAACGACATTTCGAAACACTGAACAGCACACCCATTACAAACATCAACACTGCTGTGCACACTTTCAATACAATTATGCAAAATGCAGACAAAAGACACATCCCTAGAGGCAACAGAAAGAGAGACAACCCCAACTTCACACCAGAAATTCAAGGCCACATCAGACAACGGGACACACTGCGACACTCCCCAACACCTCATACACAAGACACCGTACAACAAATACAAGAACTCAACACTCAAATAAACAATAAAATATCAGAACAGCAAACATTAAACTGGAAAAATTACCTCCAAACACTTGACCACAAAACAAACATCAGCAAACTCTACAAAACACTAAACATCATCACACTTTCCAACAGCAACATCACACAATCACACGCTGCCATCAAAACAACAGACACCATACCCTCAAACAAACAACAAGCAAACATTCTTATCAATCACTTTTCACAAGTCAGCCATCTAAACCCCCATCCTGAAGACCGATGTATCATCCGACATAAGAGACAGTTCCCCACAGACCCAGACTACGCACCTTTCACTTACAACCAGACGAAGCACATCATTAACAACCTCAAGCAGTCATCTGCCTGTGGACCAGACAACATAAGCAACATTCACCTTAAACACCTAGGACCACAAGGCATACAAGCAGTCACCAAGATATCAAACTACAGCTACTCACACAACATAATACCCAACATCTGGAAGCATGGCAATATCATCACTATCCCTAAACCCAACAAAGACCCCACGTTATCCTCCTCACATTGTCCCATCACACTCCTCTGCACTCCCTCTAAAGTCACTGAACGACTGGTACTACAACTAGTCACACCTCACATTCCTCTAGCCCAGTCACAACATGGCTTTAGACCACTACACTCCACAAACACCCTTCTTACAGACCTTACACAAAGAGTTTTCGATGGCATGAATTCAGCTAGGCCACATACACAGAACACTCCTAATCACACTAGACATTAGCAAAGCTTTTGATGCCATCCCCGGCCACAACCTCACAAACAAAATACTCAACACAAACATGCACAATAACACAAAAAGATGGCTGGCAAACTACTTAGCGGGCAGATGTGCACACGTAACATTTGCCGGTCAGTCTTCTAACAAAAGAAACTTCACAAACAGCGTCCCCCAAGGATCTGTTTTGTCCCCTACACTCTTTAACCTATACATGCACGACGTACCCACACCCCACACACCACAGATACACATAGCTTCCTATGCAGATGATACAACACTTACATGTGTGCACCAAAATGCAAACACAGCTGCACACATCATTCAACCTTACCTCAACACACTACACGAATGGTTCACCACAAACAGGCTCAAAATAGCCCGAGCCAAATCAACAGTGACCCTTCTCACAAACTGGACAGCAGAACACAGTCACATACCACACCTCACCATAAACAACACTCCCCTACCACACACACACACACACACACACAAAATCCTTGGTGTAACATACAATACATCAATGTCATTTAAACAACACATCACAAACATTAAAAATAAAATAATACCAAGACTCAATGCTTCGAGGTCACTTGCCCACACAACATTCGGACACAACAAAGAAACCACCACCAAGTATACAAACAATACATACATTCAGTGATGAATTATGCAAGCCCTGCCTGGGCTTCTAACCTCACCAAAACACACTACAACACTCTACAGACCATACAGAACAAGGCCCTAAAAATAATCACAGGCTGCACAGCTACTACACCCACAGACCACCTGCATCAAGAAACCAAAGTCCTCAAAGTCAAGGATCACCTGGACATAAGAGGCACCCAGTTTCTTGCTGCAGCCTCCACAAACCCACAACATCCACTACCGTACATGGCAGCACATCCACCCACACCAAGGAACATCAAAACAACACCCAGCACACGATACCATACACAAATACTGTCATCACTCCCCCCTCGCCCACCTCAGACCAGCTTCCAGAAGAATATCCACACTCAGATCACTCGCCGCTCCATTCAGTCACTTAAAGACAACACACAGCTGCATGCACGGCCTCCTGACATCCACCCTTCTGAATCCTATCTTCCTCGTGAGGACAGGGTCCACCTGGCCAGGCTGAGATGTGGGCACCATCCAGCCCTCTTAAGCTACCAGAAGAGGCTGGATGACTCCGTCGCTGATACCTGTCCAGGATGCAACACAGCACCCCATACTATTAAGCACATTATGGAAGACTGCATTGCACACAATCACCTATGCCAACAACACAACATACAGTACACTCTTTGAGACCTCTGTGGGTATGCCCGGTCTTGGCCATGGGCTTCCTATGGGACTCGGGGCTGTTCAGCCAGACTGCCGAGGGAACAACTACTACTACTACTACTCTAGCACTGACAGAGTCTTCAGGTTAGGCTTAATGGTTTCAAAACAAATCTACAAGACTATCTATCTTACTTTCTATTGCCAGACGCCTTAATCCCGTAAAGGGTGGGCACAAACAAATCGCCTCCATGTCGCCCTGTCCCCCGCCATTTTACTGCCCTGCTCCCAGCTCACACCCCCCTCTCATATACCTCTCCACTCCATCCCTCCATCTCATCCCTGGCCTCCCCCTCCCTTTCCCCCCCTCCACCTCACTCACATACACTCTCCTCGACAATCTCTCGCTCTCCATCCTCTCCACATGGCCAAACCACCTCAATGTGTTTCTCCTAACATTTCCTATCACATCCACACCCACACCACAACACTCCTTCACATCCTCATTTGTCAGTCTGTCTCTCTATGTGACTCCACAGGCTCCTCTCAAATAACTCATTTCCTCTGCTCTCACTCTTCACTTCTGTCCCTCCAACAAGGTCCAAGCTTCACTTCCATAGCCTACATTAGAGTTGGTATCACAATACTGTCATGTAGTAACTTTTTCACTTCCAAGCTCAGTTCCCTGTTTCTTATATCAAGGAACCAGCAACCCTTCTTCCTTGCTGTACCCTTTCAAGCACTTCACCCTCTAAACTTCCATCCTTACTCATGACACTACCCAAGTACTTAAATGCACTCACATTTTCCATTTCCTCATCATCCAACCTCACTGTACATTCACTGACTTTACTTCCCTTGCTAAGACCATAACTTCACTCTTCCTTACATTCACCTTTAGATTCCATTTCTTACTCTCCCAAACTCATTCACCAAGTCTTGCAATTCCCCTTCGTCTTCACTTAACAACACAGTATCAGCAAACAACAGTACAGGGAGTTTCCAAACACTGCCCTCTCTCATTAGGGCTGCCCCAACATCCACTGCCCTAGCTTGTATCTCTTTTATAACCCCATCCATATACAGATTGAACAGCCATGGAGACATAACACATCCCTGTTTCAATCAAATTTCAAACAGAAAAATTAACTCAGTTCACTATCCACACACACTGCAGCCTCAGCACCCTCTTCACAGCATCCAGCAAGCTATCTACTCCATATATTCTTAATACTTTCCACAATCCTTGTCTATCCACCCTGTCATATGCTTTCTCCAAATCCATGAAGAGTTCATACAACTTCTTTCCCTTCTCTAGAAACTTTTCCACTAAAGATCTAAGAATGAATATCTGATCTACACAACCTCTTCCCTTCCTAAAACCTCAATGATCTTCTCCAACCAATCACTTTTAATTTATCTGAACATGATTAACTATGATATTACTTGTTTTATATGGTATAGGTATTTTGAAAACAATAATCCAAATCTCAGATATACTGACATTATGGTTTGCACAGAGGTTGATTATTACTGAAGGTTGTGAATCCAAGATTACGGTATTACCACTGCTGTGCAGTGTAGTATGACATCTACAATAACATTTGTTTTTTCTCAATGCAAGATGCACTGAGCTACTTACGACACCATACAACCATTCAAAATGATGATAGGAGAAATAATTAGTTGAGGGACAGGTGCACTGCTCCTAGTCTCCAGCTACATTGCCTCATGAGGCACAAAACTCTTTCCCCCTAGTGTATCAAAATCTTCACTACTTCTCTCATATAATATCAAGGTATCACAGCTGTATAATACCATGCATATAGAAAGAGCAACAATGCATAATGCATTATCTTAATCCATAACTCATACAGTGTTTCAGAAGACTTCATTACAGTAATGTACAGTACTATCACTACTGAAAATAACTGTACTCCTATAAACATCAAGAAGCAGTGCACCCCAAGACTCAGTGCACTCTGGACATTATTTTATAGGGACAGACTGGGCAGCAAAAACAAAACACTCTCCCTACACTACAAACAATACATTAGATCAAAAGTATCTTTCAGACCATATAGAATAATACCCTTAGCATTATCATTGGATGCTAAGCTCACTTGCATTTGAAAATAAGTCCTCCTTGTCAAAGACTTCTTGATATAAGAGGCACACAATTCTACATGGCAGCCTTTGCCAACACACAACACCCCTGTCATTGAATGACAAAGCCACAATTAGACACATAAAACAATTACCATATAAACTTTACCAGACCCGCTTCTACAACATCCCACCTTCAGACATTCCAACATTAGCAATAAAGAAACACTTGCAAACTTGCTTCTCATGCAGGGAAATACATCTTGATTAGAACACTACCACAGGCCCCCTTCCCAACATTCACCGATCAGATGTATCCTAAAATATGAGTTGATCGAGATCAACCAGCTAGGCCTAGATAAGTACATCAGGCCTCCTCAGTTACCAGCTTCCCTTTGAGCTGGCTGGAAACATGGACATGTGCCTTGCTTATAGAACACGCCCACACTACACATCACACATAATGGAATACTGCACACCATATGCCACACTACAACATTACTCATAGACTCAATTTTTGTGGCCCTGATTTGTGCTAAACATGTTATGCATGGAATAAGCCCTGACACAGCCAAATAAGAAAAGGTGTGCACGGGAAAATCCCAAAAGTCACAATCCATCCACAGAACAAAAACAAACACATAAGCACACACATTGCTTGCCACCTCCCTCTCATTCTCTCACTTCATTGTCACCACTCACTATGTACTTTATCTTCTTTCAACTAAGCTTTTCATTACTCGATGATCTCAAAATAGTTTTTCACTTACCTCTAGGTGCTGTTGTGCACGACATTTCCTTCCATTAACCAGGGGACAAGATAATCTGTCACTAGAGATCAGGTTAATCGAACACATCTACCCCCAACTCCCCTTCCTTACACCCATCAATGCACTGATTTATTAGGCGGATGGACTGGAGATATGAAGCTTCACTCACTCTAACATCTTGCAATATGTAATGTCACTTTCATTTATCTTACTATTAGGTGTATTATCATGTGCACAGATCCATATTCAGTTCCATGAGAAGTAATTATATCAAAGTTTCTGCAGATTTCCACAGAAAGACCCTAATGTAAAGAGTTTTGGTTCTAAATATTTATCTAACATCTCTGAATCAATATATAGTATTAAAATCCACGTAATAGTGACAGGTTATATGATTACAAGCGACATAAGTCCCTCTCCTGCCCTGTCATCAGGGAAGCCACATATCCACACACTCACTCATCTATCTACCCACCCAACCCATCCAACACAACCCACCAACCTCATCCCAGCCACTCATTCTGTCCAGATACCTGGGCAACCCATCCAGCCCACCAATCTCGGCCATCCACTCTGCTAACTCATAAATGCCACCCACAAAGCTCACCCAACACATCCACCCACTTGCCTACCCATCTGGAACCAATCCAGCCACCTGACCCACTGACCCAACCACCCACCCAGAGCACCCAGGCTATGCAATCGTCTCAGCCACCCTGGCGACCTACTGTGCCCATTCTCCCTGGTGACTCACTGTGCCCACTCACCCTGGTGACCCACTGTGCCCACTCACTCTGGTGACCCACTGTGCCCACTCACCCTGGCGACCCACTCTGCCCACATATTCCAGCAACCTACCTAGCCCACCAACCC